>NW_027500781.1:0-47500 GCF_021521415.1 Bidens hawaiensis | reverse complement strand
GTAACAACATATATTACATGTAACAAAAAAAAACGATGTTACATAGGGTTTTCACAACTCAAGTGGGTTTTCATTCTATACTTCGCCTATATATATATATAAATGAAAATCGAAACTTTGAAATGAGTCGGGTTTTTGGGTTAGAAAAGTAACGAATGTTACAGGATTCACAACTTTTAGAAATTTCGTCCCGAAATTAAAATAAAAATACATTTTTAAAAGAAAACAACTAATACATGGAGTTGTTTAAAAGTTTTAACAATTTTGCAAATACATAAACAACGTCGATCTTTTAATGATCCGAAAAACGCCACAAATGGGAATATAGCAAGGACACTTATATATAGGATGTACCAGCGGCGTATCCGCCATGCCCTTATCATACTGCATTTGTCTCGTCTTTCAAAATCATTCTAGGTTTCGAGTTATTGCACACAACGTCCTTAGTATATCTTCCATGCGAGGACTTGGATAATTACGTGTCGACCCATAATTACCTTTATCGTCGGATGGTCCACATAATCTGTCCCATTGTGCGGGTTTTAAGATAAAATAAATTCTTATTTGAAAGATTTTAAATCAAGAATCTTAAACTATAAGGATTGAAAATAACGAGAATACAAAACTAAGTCCTTGAGGTCAAGGATAAGCGAAAACATTAGGTTAACATAAATGGATTTATTGCAGATTAACCGAAATAAACAATGCTATTGATCTTTCAACGAAATTGATGGGACTCTTGAATAACATGAAATAACTAGAATAACAAATGATAAACATTATTGAAAAATTCTGACGAAACAATGAAGTCGAGAATAACAAAATAGCATCAAGCTAACAAAATATAAATGTGTAAGTCGGTAACGCATTGGGTTCGAGAATTGTAAATGAAACTTTAATATAACGTACCTTAAGTTCTTGGATACGTAAAACAAATAAAATATCAATGTGGATAAATGCAACACTGAGATTAAGAACAAAATAATTGAAATTTCGAGATCAAAGCAAAACATTGGTCTCAAATTGGTAAAACATCGAGATCACAAACAAAATAAGAAATTTCAAGATCAAATTAAGATGTTAGTCCCAATTTGATGAATCATTGTGCGAAAGAAACCGAACAAATAATAAAAACAGTTCGTATAACAAATACTTATAAACTCAACATGTAGATGGTCCCAATCTCCACCAAACGATTATGTTTATGAGAAATCGGTTGTAGATCGTGAGATTGAAAGAACAAAGTAAACCGATTCACAAGGCAATTATGAAAATAGTTCACTAGTTAATGAAAAACCAAACTCAATATTAACTTTGTAAACAAACTTCGAAAGAAATCGATACATAAAACTATTTCGATAATGTCCATGCATATATATAAAATTATATATTTATACATACGAAGGAAGAAAATAAAACAAAAAGGTAGTTTGCAATGCTTGTCTTCTTAAAGATGGGTTGTGGTATGAAAGTTATTAGGGGCGGTGGTATTATTTATTAACTCGGCGTTCGTTGACTTTAGCAAAGAAAGGCAAAGAAATGAACATTTGAGATTTGTTCAAGTTTGTGAAAATCAGTTGTAAAGCATGATGTTAAAAGTAAATTAATGATATTTATCAAAGAAATCCTCAGCTAGCACTAAAGTTTGCGAATCTTTATAAAATTTTTAGTGTAAAACATATTTTTTTAATTTTTTTATATTTTTTTTTGGTTGTGTCTTATGAAAATATTATGGAGAACGCATATAAAATGACTTGGTGAAGATATAAATCTTATAATGATAGTATAATATGTTGATTCGGATATTTACAAAGGAAGATTGGAATCTTCTCAACCTCCTCAAAGAAATGGCTAAGTATGGACTACGAGCAAGCTTAGACGTTCGAGCATGGTTTCACTACCTCGAGCATGATGTCTTATGGCTATAAGACTATCTTCTGGAATTTCTTCTAAGTGTTGAAGGGTTCGAGCAAGCTACACTTCATCAAGCAAGGATATTCTTCATCGAGTATGGATTGCCAAACGAGCAAACAACTTGATCTATCCAGCTTAAACCAAGTGTTCCGAGCACATTGGTGGGTCGAGCATGGATACAATAAAGATAAATCTCAAATGCTCTAAGTATAGACTTTGAGCATGGTTTAGTCCCGAGCAAGCTTCACACCCAAGTATGCTGAAGATTTTTCTCCATAAGTCACTAAGGCAGGATTGAAGAGATCTAGAAGAACATGCTTTCTCGTAGGACTTATTCGAGCAAAGCAAGAGTATGTCATGAAGATTGAAGTTTGCTGGAGGAGAATATTTTCTATTTGAAAATATTATAAGTAAAGTCTACTCGAAGACTTGTATCGACCATGCTGTGCATACCAAATCTGCTCGACCAGGATATATCATACTCGAAGACTTGTTTACACTTGTATTTATTTATGTCATTCATTATGTGATCAAGGGTTTCTAGAAGAAATGTCAGGGCCTATAAATAGTGTCCTAAGTTTACAATGTAAAGGAGGACGTTTTGCTAAATACGAGGGCACATTCACCTGAGTGAATATTCTCTTTGTGTAACCTCGTACAGCCGCCGTCACGAAACCCTAGACATTCCTTGCATTAAAATCACTGTTCCATTGAAACGATATATCAATAATAGTGAATCTTAGTTTACCAAATTTATTACTGATTATTTATTGATTATTCAATCCTTCATTCCCAACCCTTGAATATACTGATTCCGCCGGAATATTCAAGTGGCCTTGAGTTATTAGATTTGGTGTGTTCTTGTCAACCTACATACGTTTTGCACCAGAATCGGTCCTGACATAATAGCCTTACAAGCTTAAGAATTGTTTAAAGAGAAAGATCTTTTTGGAATATTAATAAGAATATTAATAGTAATATTAATAAGAACAATAATAGTAATAATAATGTTATTAATAAGTAATAATAGTAATAATATTGTTTATAATAATAATAATAACAACAACAACAAAAATATAATAATAATAACCAATTTGGTTAAAATAAAATTTCTTTTGGAGAAAAAGAAAATTTAAGTTGAATATATTTCGTATAATAAAATATCTTATGAATATTTGTGTGTGTGTATCTATATATAGTAAGTGACTATTTTAAAATAATCGAGACTTGAAAGTTTTAGTAAAGGTGTTTATAAGAGAAATAAACGTTGGAATTTATTGATTTAAAAATTTAAGCGTGATTGATGAATTTGAAAATATTAATCATTGATGCCAAAAACGAATAAATTTTTTAAGACGATAAGGAATCGCAGGGTAAGTTATCACATAGCAGAAACGAGCTAGGTTGTTCAGCGTCTCATGGGTGTTCCCGGGTTTTTACAATAGTAGCAGGCTTGAAGTACGAGCATAAAGTAAGGCAGAAGGTTGGGATGAATGGTTGGGTAACAGATAGTGGGAATAATTGTGTAGTCTTGAGTATGTATAGTTACATGGAAATGTTGGATGAGATGGCTGAAATTATCACACCTTGGAGCATTTCGACATCGTGGTAGCGAAACGGGGAATTACACAAAGGGGGTTCCCGTGTAAGTATTTTTGTTGGGTTAAGTTTAAGTATCCAAAAGTTGCATTGGGTTTGGATTGATTCGTTCATAGCTTTGGAGTTTGAACGTATTCTTGTGGTTAATGATGTACCTTGGGTTATCACGGTCGGAATCACGACGGTCAATTGCTTGATGATCTGGTGTTTTTTTTTGTTGGTTGAGTTTTGAGGGCAATGTCAAGGAAAACGAGAAGACATGCTATGAAGCGTGAAGAATTCACATGACACTGAACGTATATATGAAATTTGTATTAAGAATCAAAAGAAACTTTGCATGAAAGATTCCTAAAATCGGAATCAATCCTTATGAATAATGAAAAGAAATAAAATTATATGAAACAAGATTTGAAAGCAAATTTTAAGTGCTCATGAATTTAATAAAAATCCCATAAATCTTTGAATAAACATATGAAAGCATATCAATTTTGAAATAAAACATGGATTTAATACAACTTAATTCAAGTAGAGAAATCAATTGATAATTGAATGTTTATGTACCATCATAACTTTTCGAATTTTCAATTGAATCCATAATAATAATAAACGAATTACATAAAGAAAATGGATTGAAAATCGACTATTCATATATCACCATGACTTTTCGTATTTTCAATTTAAAACATAAGAAATAATGAGTATATATCAATAAAGAAAACGAATTTGAAAATTAACTATTCATGCAACACCATGACCTTTCAAATTTTCAAATTATAATAACAAAATTTATAACTAAAGAAAACGGGTTGAAACTTGATAATTCGTGTAATAGAACGACTTTAGAAATTTTTGTGAATGTATAAACACGGAAAACGAGTTTAAACTTGAATATTTGCATAACCCAATGACTTTTCAAAACAACAACATAAGCAATTAAGTCTTCGAATTATCATAACTTTTATGTTTCAATAAAAAATAAAATGTGTAATCAAATCGAACCGAAAGCTGGATATTCGTGTACCAACACGACTTGACAAACTTTCAGTTAAAACACACAAATCAAAATGCGATATCAAATCGAACCAAAAGCTTGTTATTCGTGTATCACCACGACTTGTCAGAATTTTAGTTAAAACACATTGTAAAACAATAAGGGTCGGAGTCACATGTTGCATCAACCACCATGACTTATAAGACATCCTAAGGAGTGTAACCATATCCCGTTCACAAAGAGGACATGGTCACGATTAAAGCATAAATTTGTGATTCGTATGGCGTTTTGTGTGGCACATTTTGGCTTAATAAGTTTCAAGCCCTTTCCAAACTCTCCAGTTAAACAACCAGGTCCGCATCTGATTGGATTTGTATGCACTGCTTAACCTTAGGTTTCAATAACCTTGGTGTCAAGAGTTCAGAAAACAAGCACGCCCCCCCCCCCCTTACAGTTACTACATTCCCGCCACGTAAAACCATCTTTAAGAAGAAGAAATATCTGAAAACCGAAATAAAATCAATTGAAAAAGGTTGAAAATATTCGTTTAGGTATAAGCCTTTGACTTGTGTGTGTGCTTGTGTAAATGAGGCATAATTGAATCAACAACAATAATCAAATAATAGCATGTGTAAGAAACAGTCAAATAAGGTTCACATAATTTCTAATCATGAAAACCTAAACAAATAAACAAATAAGCTATAACTAACTAGGGCGCTACGTCTAGTGTCCTATCTATAGTCACGGCTCTGATACCATTTTATTTATATTTACCGCAATTATTTACGTTTTGCTTATCTTTCACATTATTATATATCATTGCAAAACTGGTGACATTCTCACACAACATATTGTTGACAACTCTATTTTATTTTCTACGCATGTGCAGGTTATCGCTTGAGCTAAAGATTGAAGTTACGGACATCTAGTCGAGACCCAAGGATTATTTAAAGACAATTTATTTAAAGTATCATATAGATTATTTTTTTTTCTTTTGGATTACTTATTATATTTGGATGATGTGTGTTTTAAATGAAATAAATTAATTAAATAGTTATTGTCACATTTATTTATGATAGTTACCTTGAGCTATGAACAATCATGCTCACGCCAGGCATTTCCGCCTTAGGTTGGGGTGTGACTGGAGGCTCGTGTTGCATGTTTATGCTAAGGCTGGTCAAATATATTACTTGAGTCATTGACTTCGTGTCTCGTGACTTGGGGTGAGGAGGCCCGCCGTTTCGTTGAACCGTGACCGAGCCAAATGTATTACTCGAGAAGACTCGGGGTGAGGAGGCTCGTTTTACGTGATTATGTTTTGTTAAACTGTGAACAAGTCAAATATATAACTCAAGGAAGACTCGTGGTGAGGAGGCTCGTGTATCGTGATTACGTTTTGTTAAACTACGACCGGGTCAAATATATCACTCGAGGAAGACTAGGGGTGAGGAGGCCAGCGTTGCGTGTTTGACCAAGAAAATTTATTTATTTATTAACTTATGATTTGACCAAGAAAAATTATTTATTTACTTACTTATGATTTGACTAAAGAAAATTACTTATTTATTAATTTATTTATGATCTTCACTATTTTTTATATAATTATTAATTTAAGATGGTTTATAAATGTCATTTATAAAAACATGACTCACTCAGCTTAAGCTTTGGTTTTTGGCATATTTCCCGGTTTGGAGTTTTGTACTTGAATATTTTCCGCTACATGTAATTCTAGATGTGTTTTTGAATAAATGGGAATTGTTTTTGACATTACTTATAAATATATGGGTATGATGACCAATTGTTTGACTCCTGGGTTTTGGAGTCTTACAGGTTGGTATCAGAGCCAAGGTTCGAGGGATCCGGGTATCCTTTGATGATTGAACTCGAATTATTAATTGAAGGACTAGAGATGCCAACCGCGGGTGACTGCATGCCAAGAGGTAACTTGTGTTTTTGTAAGTATTAGATTTGATTTGTGTGCATAAATAGTTTAAGTGTGGGATATAATGCTAATATGGTTAAGAACAGGGGGTGGTTAGGACGGGCAAGTAAAGTGAATAGCTACTAACACTTGATCAACGCTATTAGCAGTTTACCATTACCTTGCGTGTTCTAAATGCTACTTGTGCTTAACTGTGTTAGGGTTCTGTCTTTGTAGGGATAAGATATGGCTAATACTCTTGTTAATAACCTTAAAGTTCCTCTCATTCATTAAATTCTCCAGTTTATTTCTCATCCTTTTAAAAACTTATGTGTGTAATTATGTAGCTAAGAAGTAGCATGCTACCATTCAAGATACCCCTTTTACTTGTTGAGCTTTAGGCTTTGGGCCTGTTTGACTCGGGTGAGGTAGGGGTTTTGCCTCTACCATCTCCTTGTGTAGTTAGGTGATCAAGTTTTGTCTCTATCCGCATCTGTTCCTGTTGCAACGGGATTTGAGGACAAATCCCATTGTAAGGGGGATGGACTTGTAATGCCTGAAAATTTTCGTTAATCAGCTTGAGCATTCATAAATGTTTCTTTAAAATATGGTATTTCATTTTTCTAATATAGGGGCCTTGTAGTGCATTAAATATCCATTTATCCACCTTCTTGCTTTAGACATCACCTCTTATAACTTAAAGGACTAGATTAGTATGTAGCACCCGCTAATTTTCGTTTAATGGCATGCATATTGTAGAGTTTGTATGTTAGGCGGGTATTGATCTTTCTATGTTGAGGGACCTCTTGTGTAATTTTAATAGTTCATTTAATAGACTTTGGGAACAAGTCACCACAATTGCAAATTAGAGGGGCCAAATTGTGTTATGCTTTAACCTAATTTATCGTAGCCGCCTACCTTCTTCCTTGCCATCAGCTTGTAGCAGCCAACCCCCATCACAATTTTTCTTTTATATTCCAGCCACTCCCAAGCTTGTATCGACCAATTCCAGGTTTGTTTTGATCATGGAATGTATTTTTCATCTTAATCTGCTTTTATTACTCGATTATTGATCAAAATCTTTCGGGTAATGTCATACCCACTAGCTGCCAAATTAAGCTATCTCCGGGGCTGTTTTGTCCAAGGTCTTTGTTCTAATAGCTCCCTAGGTATGTCCCTTACTTTATACAACAATATCTTGGCCAATGGAATTGATTTGATGGGTCAATCTTTAATAGTTCGGAAACTAGGTTTTCGGTTGTTTAAATCGTTAATTGTTGTGTTTCGCGTGTTGCTTGAGGGAATTACACTACCAAATCAGATTGTGAATATATTAATTTTAATAAAATGGTGCTGAATTGGTTGGTGATTGCTCAAACGGTTCGGTAGAGCGCGAATTCTCGCTTAATCGGTAATTCGTGCGTTGTACAAGGGATTTGCTGACCCATTCAGCTCGTGTAGTGTCGTGCAGACTTATTTGCTGTAATAATATTATATTTTATATATACGGGGCTGAGTTGGTTAGTTATTTCTCAAAGGGTTTGGTAGAACACGGAATCTCGCTTAATCGGTAATTCGTGCGTTGTACAAGGAAATTGCCGACCCATTCAGCTTGGGTAGTGTCGTGTGGGCTTATGGACTGTAATAACAGCAAATTTTATCTAAAGGGGCCTAATTTGGTTGGTAATTACTTAAACGGCTCATTAACGCACAAATTCGACACAATTAACGTAAACCGGGTGTAATTCGGAAACCCTTTTGTCCCCAGTTTTATTTAAGGGTAATTTTGGTAAATTAAAGGCCTCGGGGGCTGATGTGGTTGAAATTATTATGGGTGAGGGTTTGGGTCAATTAACTCATGTTAGAACGTCTCGTGGGAATAAGCGAGTTAGTTCGGTTTAGTTAGTAATTGTTGTGTGCAACCCGATAGGCTTTTGATTTGTTGAATTACTTAGAGGATTTCTAGCTCGTTGGTACTAGTGTGACTTGTGTCAGGTGAGTTTCATGATGCCCCTTTTTAATCTTTTTACGTTTTGGGCTAGCATACACACCTTCGTACGATTTTACCCATTTAAACGTTCCAGATGATATTGTATAGTTTTACTGATATTTGTATATTTCTAGAATTATGCATAAATTATATCCTATGCCTTAGGATGTTTTTATACCCGTTTACGATCATATATTCCTGACAATTATATATATTATTTTTAGTCTAGGTTTGAGTATATTATTAGGCCTTGTATTAAGTCTTAGACTATTCATTATTTATTGTTTACACGTGATGATGTGGTTGGGTTGATTGATTGGTTAATATGTATGTAAGTGTGTCTATTGATGTGTATGTTTTGAATAATTGTGACTTGGTCAAATATATTAGTCGAGGATGACTCGGGGTGAGGAGGCTCGTGTTACGTGATTATGTTTTGTTAAACCGTGATCGAGTCAAATATATTACTTGAGGAAGACTCGGGGGGAGGAGGCTCGTGTTACGTGATTACGTTTTGTAAAACTATGATCGGGTCAAATATATTACTCGAGGAAGATTCGGGTGCGTGTTTGACCCAGGAAAATTATTTATTTATTTACTTATGATTTGACCAAGGAAAATTATTTATTTATTACTTATGATTTGACAAAAAGAAATTACTGATTTATTTATTTATGATCTTCTCCACTATTTTTTTTTATAATTATTAATTTAAGATGGTTTATAAATATCATTTATAAAACCATGAACTAACTCAGCTTAAGTTGAATTTGTGTGTATGTTAGATTGATTTTCAGCCTTAGAAGTTGGGATTTACCGCTTCGACGCACTCGAGACTACCCGGATGGTTGAAGGGATACCTATTCGAAGAAATTAATAAAGCAAACTGTTTTCTTTTTTTTATTACTAGACGTATTTAAAATTGGGTTTTGGGCATATTTCCCGGTTTTGGGTTTTATACATGAATATTTTCCGCTGCATGTAACTCTAGATGTGTTTTTGAATAAATGGGAACAATTTTTTACATTACTTATAAATATTTTGGTATGATGACCAACAGTTTGACTCCCGGGTTTCGGGGTCTTACAATATATTAGCGTAAATGAATATCCTAGTTTTGGCAGGAAAAAATTGTGAGTTAGCTAAAAGATGACAGGTGTCTATAATTATTTTACTTTATTATAATAGGTAAATATGTTACATGATATCTATATTAATTCACACTTGGATTTATTTGACACTTAGTATCTTTTTAACAAACTCACTAGTAGAAAAACAAGCTAAATGCGGTGAAAATGAGTTTTAGACAAACCACGTCAAAAAATAGGGCCTTAAAAGTTATACTTTTCTTTAGACGCTGTTTTGGAAACCGCGTCAAATGTTTCAAAAACCGCATCAAATGCTCCACTCTAATTTCCAAAGATAATTGTTAGCCACAATTTTAAACCGCTTCGAATACTTTCTAACCGTGGCAAATAAGCAACTCGCCTTTCAAAACTGCAAACCGCGTCAAATGAGCATTTATAATTTGCAATTATGGCGCCAAATCAGAATTTAACTTCCCAAATTTATTTAAACCGCTCAATTTTAACCATCAAAATTCAAATTAATCCATCAAAATAACACAATTAACCAAAATGGATTGAATCTAGAATTTTACAATATAAACTTCAAAATATAGTTTTCAGCTAGACCGAAATGCATTAAATTCATAAGTTTACAATAGCGTCTGTCAATCTATTAAACAAATTATAAATCTAAACAACAAATACTTATAATCAAGTATATCAGACTTCGTAAAAAGGCTCGGCATCAACTTCTCTAGTAAGTTCTGTTTCGGTAATAAACGTCATGTCGTGCACCATCATAAAAATAAATAAAATAGATTAAGTTAACATTTAAGAAAATCAAACAATTAAAAAATATAACATAGTATAACACGTCGGTGACAAATTAAAACCGTTGTGCGCCGGAACAGGAGCAAGCTCTTCAAGTATTCCTATTTGTATGTCATTACGGGGCTCTTTCCCATCTTTAGTTTTCCCATAAATGTTTAACAATAAGCCCATCAAGCTATCACATACATTTTTCTCTATATGCATAACATCTAGACAATGCCTAACTTGTAATTGCTCCCAGTAAGGCAAATTCCAAAATATTGACTTTTTTTTTGCCAAATTCCTTTCTTAGAACATGATCTTTTTCCCAACACGACTTTTAGATTTTTAACTCGATCAAATGCATCAAATTTTCTTCTTACCTCTTCGTGCTCTGTTTTTCCCTTAAACTCTCTTTATTTTTATTTCGGTCTTGATGACTAGGAGGAAGGAATCTTCAATGTCCCATGTAAACGATTTTTCTGCAATTTTTTAACCGGATAAAGCTTGTATCATCTTCACAAACAGGGCAAGCTTTGTAAGCTTTTGTAAATTATCCTGACAAATTACTATATGCCGAAAAATCACTTATGGTGCAAAAGATCATGGCACGCAATATAAAATATTCTTTTTTATAAGAATCATACACGTTAGCCCCTCGACTCCATAGTTTTTTAAGGTTATCTATCAACGGAGACAAATAAACATCAATGTCATTACATGGTTGTTTTGGACCCTGAATCAACAACGACATCATTATGTACTTATTTTTCATGTGTCCAAAAGGGTTGATTCTATGAGAGCTATGTCCAAACCATATGTTTCTAATCTCTTACCAAATTCTGGATACATATAATCATTATTTCTCCATTGAGGCAAATTAGCAACATGACTTAATTATCCATCATTTATACGGTCTTCTGAACGCCATCGCAATAATTTTGCTTCTTTCTCTTTTGCAAATATTCGTTTCAGACTTGGTATAATTGGGAAATATCACAACATTTTAGCCAGTGGTCCATTTTTCGTCACCTCATCGTCAACTTCATCTGTTTTGTTTTTATGCTTATACCTAAATGCGCCACAGTTAAAACATTTATGATCATTTTTGAACTCCTTTGTATACAACATACAATCATTTGGACATGCATATATTCTTTTAACTTTCAATCCCATCGGACACATCAAATTTTTGTTTGGTATAATGATACCGGTAACTCGTTACCTTCTAGAAGCATGTCATGTAAAAGCACTACCGTATCTGTGAAACTTTTATCACTCCACTTGTGTTTTGACTTTAAGGCAAACCACTTCAACACAGCACTATGTTTTGAAAATTTCTTACAACCGGCATATAATAGTTTTTCCGAATCTTCAAAGAGGTGTTTTAATTTTTCTTGATTACCATCCTCAATATTAGTCTCTAAACCATTATACATGTCATTAAAGTTGTCATTGCCGTCATTGAAAGTGTCATTTTCGTGATTGACATATTGCTCATTGTTCTCTGTATTATCATTGTCAAATTTGATCGACGATGTGCTACAGTTATCAAGCGATTCCCCATGCTTTGACCAACAAGTATATCGAGGTCTAAAACCATGTTTCAACAAATGACACTTTATTTCTTCGATATCATGTGTTTGGAAATTTTTACAGACTACACAAGGACAAAAAAATTGATTGAACTTCTACATTCACCCGGTGAGTTTTAGTTGCCTTAAGAAAACCTTGAACACCAATCATATATATTGCATCAGTAGAATCTCTTCAATACATTCAATCATCACGATCCATCTAGAAACTAAAATAAACAAAAAAGATATTAATGAATACATATAATGTAAACAGGTGGATCTAGGGATGGCAATGAGTCAATTTGTGACAAGTTTAGATTTTCTCGACCTCATACCCGATTAGTGTAGCTCGTCCCAAACTTGTCAGGTATTTTTGAGTAATTATCCATCTGGTATCAGGCTTACTCACTGGTTTTTAGTATACCTGATAGGTTATTAAAACACCCATCGGTGTTATCAGGCTTTGAAAAAAATATACAACCCATCAAATAATCATTTACATCTGGTAAGTGTTCCTTTAGTTACATGGTATAACTCTTTAGTCCTTACCAAATTTACTATTATATGTCTTATGCTTATTGTGTTGCTTTGTGACTTATATACTGCAAGTAAATATAAACCAAACTAGGAGGTTTACCTATGCTCCGCGACAAGGTCATGAATTGATGATACATATTGTCAGGTAATTATATATCCCGACATGACGATACGTATTGTCGGGTAATTATATATCTCGATATCAGTCTTTCGTATTCGAATTTCGCAAAACACACAATTCCATAGTGTTTTTTTAATCACACCAGCAGTTCACAATTATAACACTCACAACTATACTAAACCAAAACTACCAACTAAACTAAACTATGATAACCATCATGAAATCACTACTTGAATAACATTGTTTATACACCAAACTATTAAAACATACAACTCATATCAATCAAACAAATTTAAACGCAAAACACCAAACAAAATTAGCAAGCCATCATATATTAACTGAATCTGGACAAAGGAGGTTACAATGAAAAAAATAGAGGCAATGAAAATTACATAAAAACACAAATCGAAATATATCAAAGAAACAAATTGCTCTTACATGAAGCTAAGCTCATCATCACTGAGTTATCATCGTTAAGGAGGCTCAGATAATTTGAGAGGTATCATCATAGCCTTCAAAATACAAAGTCGCCACCGAATGCGTCGCTTATTTAACAGTCGCAATCTATGGCCAGAGCTTCCGGCAACAGCAAGGCAATGGTTGGTCAGGTTTTTATCCACTCAAACCAAGAGGTTCTTATCATGATCACCGAAATAATTAAAGATGTTGTATAGAAACCATCATACTCAAAGCCGCTAGCAACTGCCCGCCAACAGTTAAGTTGTTACCGTCAACGCCAAAACGTGTCAATATGTAGATGCATATTAGCCTTGTAGCGTATGCCGAAAACATGCTACCAGTAGAACAATAACAAAATATGAGAGAACCTTGACGCCGCGCCTAAGACGGCCTACGCGGTCGGCAACGGCAGGCTAATGGTCAAACCAACAGATTCAAAGAAGATGCCACAGAAACCAACAGACTCAATGTCGCTGCTGCCACCATAGACAGTCAGAGCCGACGATAACGGCATGCAAATGGTCATGTTGTTTTTTACCATCAACAATCGCCGGAGCATTGCCACTAGCAGACAACCACCGCCTAGGGTTCGTAAAACGAACCCGGAAACAATATTACCGGTGTAAATCAACAGAGGGCATCACACATTTTAATTCTGCCACCGCTATTGACAGCCAGAGCAGCCGACAATGGCAAGATGATATGGGCTAAATAATATATAAATATTATAAATATTTCTTAAACCTTTGAGTAGCTTTGTGCTTAAATTTATAAAATAATAAACCTAACTGGTCCACGTTCAGATTCTATTGGTTTTAAGAGAAAACAAGCTAAAATAGAGCAGTTTAACTAAACTTGAGACTAATGAGTTTATATTCATTTATATTATTATTATTATTATTATTATTATTGTTAAATTATTTGATTTTAAATTCAATTCATAAAAATGCATTCTTACATGTTATATTTGTGGACATGTGATTTAGATTGAAAAATAATAACGGAGCTAATAGAAAGAGATGTGTCCAGTGGGCTTTATTCAACAAAAAAGGATTGTAGTTGTATTAAGTGAAAGACATGTACATGGGCCTTGGAATGAATGAGTTTTGGAAAGTCAGTTAACAGAAAATCATGATGAAAGAATAAAAAGGGGTTGCACCCCTGTTGAAAAGAGATTTAATTTTAGACGAGAACTACCATCAAAAGGAGATATAATTAATGGGGCACGGCAGAAGGTTTTGGAGTTTGGAAGTCGAATTCAGGCAAAGAGCGTTCAAGCAAAGAGCGGTTCAAGCAAAGAGCGTCCAGGTTCAACACCTACTCATCCAAACTTCCTTATTATTTGGTTTGAAATTATTATTTTCGTCATGAATTTATTATTTGAACCTATTTACTTTCTGTTGCTCTTGACTATGGTTATTGGCAAAACCCTTTAGACCGCCTAGGCTAATGATGAAACTTTGATTGACATTTTATTTTATTTGGGATTTGCTTTTCGTTATGGGTTCATGAATCAATAAAGAGTTTAATATTATTTAGTTGATGCATATGAGTTCTTGGTTTTATTTGATGAATTTTATTGTTTCACAGAGTCTTTGGTAATTGTTTGTCATATAATAGGATTTTGTTAGGTTATTTACAGTGTGTTCTTGACTAGTTTGTGATTTATTTATAATAAGACCATAGAAAGAATATTATATCAAATAAATAAAAGTGTGCTGCTAACCTAAAAAGTTGTAAGGTGATAGGTTATTTGATAGGTCTTGGTTGATTAAGATTGCTAGATTTAGTTCTTCGTAAGGAGTCCGTCTAGGTTTGATTTTTCAACTTTATCTATTAATGTCGAATAAATTTATTAAACTACCTTTGTTTCCGCGCTGTAAGGTAGGATTTCGTATAAAGTTATTAGTTCATAATTAATTAAATAATCGTAAGGAAGTTTAATATTAAAACTGGTGTTCTTAAGAATTTACTAGAAATCCATAGGTGTCTTCTTGAGAATGGTCAGGGGTTCTGTTCGGGTTTTCTTTTAAATTATTATTTTATGATACCGGTTCTATAACGAAGCATATTTGATAACTGAAACTTTGAGGATTCTAGCCTAGGTGGTTTTTCATCGTCATTTGATTTCAAATCACCTCAATTGTCTTTTGTTTATTTCATTTGTTTTTCTTAATTAGTTTAAAATCAGTTCTCAGTAAATTAAACCCCTTTAAAATAATAATAATTAAATAGTCGTGTCAGTCAGTCGAGTCTAATTAGTTATTTTACGTAATTTAAAGAGTCTCGTGGGTTTGATAACCGGACTTACTTAGCTGTACTAGAGTCGACTGGTTCACTTGCCGGTTAGTAGTTTTAGTCAAGTTAAGAGTCTAGAATTTACTTAGTGTCTAGATTAGCGTAATTTTAGTTAATAAATTTATAACTACTTTTAGCACATCAAGTTTTTGGCTTCGTTGCCGGGGATTCTTGGCGATTGCGTTATTAGCTTTGATTAGACATGCTTGCTATATACGTGCTATTTTCTTTATTTATTGCTTTGAGTCATAGGGGTCTAATTTTAAGTGTTAGTTATTTTATTCTATTTTCAGTTTTTTTAATTTTCGATTCTTTTATTAGAGTCTACCAATTTTGTTTTGTGCATTTTGTAGGCACATGCCATATCTCCGTTCACAAGGACCGCCGTTCGATTGCTTTGTACCTATTTCGTTGAAGTCCGAGGCAAGTTCGTCGTCGTCAGAAAAGCAACCGATCACCATAGAGACTTCACCAAAGTCATTACCCGCAAGTTCACCACCACCAAGTCCCGGAAACATCCCAATGGCCGAAAATAACCGAACCGTGTATCAACAATCTTTTGAAGGGTTCCATGGAGATCACTCACCCATTATCACTCCCGAGATTGATAACCCTAACTCATGGCAGATTCCATCCTATGTCATGGCCAACATCGCCCAACAACACCAATTCCATGGCCGTGAAGATGAAGATGCACCGGCACACATTAACTGTCTGACTCGTGTGTTCAAAACATTCAATTTGCAAGGTGCTAATGACGGTGCGCTCTTCCTTCACAAATTGTTCCCGTTTTCACTTTCGGGTCGTGACGGCACCTGGCTCAATTCGCAATCTACTAGAGCATTCACTACTTGGGAGGTGCTTCGCAATGCATTCATCAAGAAGTACTTTCCACCTGCTAAGGCTTCTCGCCTTTGTGATCAAATCCACTCCTTTCACATGGAGCTGGATGAGCCATATTACCAAGCTTGGGAGCGCTTTCAGAATCTGCTTTCCCTTGGTTCACAACATGGGCTCACACCTTGGGACCTTGTTGAGAAGTTTTACAATGGGCTTACTTATGAGGCTCAAGCGAGGTTTGACATAGCTGCTGGGGGTAATTTGATGGACAAAAAGAATGTGACCGGGTGCACCGAGATGTTTGAAAGTTTTGCGCAATCATAGTACGCGAAGAAGCCACGTAACGGGAATTCCAATCCCGCCACCAGTACACCCTCATTTGCTCGAGGTGTACACCAGGTTAATCTGGATACTGGTGTGGTGGCTGCTTTGGAGAATCTTACCCGAGAGATAAAAGAATTAAGGACTAAAGTGGATAAGTTTGAGCTATGTAGGGGTAGTGTAAGACCCCGAATCCCGGGAATCCTACAGTTGGTAATCACCTCCCCAAATTCACAAAAATTTAAAACCAATCGATTCGTTTTATTTAAAATCTTCATCTCATTAAAATCGTTTCAGAGTAGTAAACAGCGGAATAGATAACATCAAAATTCCCAAAACCAGGGAAGTGACCAAAATTAAAATTTAAATACTTATGGTAATAATTTAAAAGAAACAGTTTGCGTTATTAATTCTTCGACTAGATGTGCCTTCAACCGTCCGAGTAGTCTAGCACGTCCAAGCGGAAATCTCTAATCCTCAACCTGAAAGTCAATCTAACATACACACAAAGTCAGCTTGAGCTGAGTGAGTTCAAGTTTTCATAAACAATAATTCATACTTTATTTCAAAGCTATAGTTATAAACAATAGAGAAAGTATAAATAAAATAAATTATATATAATTCACCAAGTAATACAATCATCGTCGAACACACGTACACGGGCCTCTCCACCACGAGTCAAGACTCGAGTAATATATTTGACCCGGACGCGGTAAGACCTAAGCATGTGACACGAGCCTCTCCACCACGAGTCAAACCCGAGTAATATATTTGACTCGGTCACAGCTTATACATCCGAGCACGAGATACGGGCCTCTCCACCACGGGTACAACCCGAGTAATATATTTGACCCGATCTCGGCTCATACATCCAAGCACGGGGTACGGGCCTCTTCACCACGGGTGCAACCCGAGTAATATATTTGACCCGATCCCGGCTCATACATCCAAGCACGTAATACGGGCCTCTTCACCACGGGTACAACCCGAGTAATATATTTGACCCGATCACGGCTCAACATCCAACGGGCCTCTTCACCACGGGATTTTAAAACCCGAGTAATATATTTGACCCGCCAAAATGATGATCACGTCACACGGGCCTCTTCACCACGGGTACAACCCGAGTAATATATTTGACCCGGCCGTGAATCACCATGCACACACACAACAATAAGCCTACATACATCATTCTTAGTTACGAGAAACTAAATATCATTACACAATCGTAGGCTATAAGGTACACATCCTCATACGTACATACATACCTCCATATATACATACATATATATATTCCTACATAAATATATATATATATATATATATATATATATCATCCCATGCGGGAACTAAGTAGATAGGTCTACTCATATTCAATTACTACCAAGTCTGCTAACGTCCTCGAGTCTAGACCATCAATAGTGTATGTAACCTTAAGGACACAAGACCATGAACGAGTCTAAAATATCCTAAGGCATATAAAATAATTCAAATATAGCTTTCAAAATGCACCATCACGAGTGAGACCATGTAAAACTATTCAAATCATTGTAACGAGTAAAATCATTTAAAATTGTATTTCGGTGTGTATGCTAGCCCAAAACGTAAAAGAGTAAAAAGGGCATCATGAACTCACCTGAATCAACCGAACACCTGCAATGAGCTAGGAAATCCCTAAGTGCACAATTACAAGCAAGGGCTTGTAAATTATACACAACGCGTTACTAAACTAGACTGTAAGAACACTCTAGCCTAATGGGCCGTTCAAGCCCAACAACTTGGCCCAAGGCCCAACACTTTGGCCCAAGGCCCAACAACTTGGCCCAAGGCCCAACACTTTGGCCCAAGGCCCAACACTTGGCCCAAGGCCCAACAACTTGGCCTAAGGCCCAACGATAATCAAATCGGGTCGAATGCGCGCAAAATAAACCTTAAAACCATTTGTTAAACGAATCAGCCCCGAATGGACCAAATTCCATTTTAAATCTTTTCATTCACCAAGATTTTGTCACCCGAGTTGATAGGGTTGACGGTTCCTTTTTACAACTCTTACTTTAACGTTTAAACGAAAATTCACGCACCGCCGACTCGATTGACGAAGCAGTAACCCCAACAGCCCCGTGCATCAAAAATATAATTTTCCCATAGCCCTTAAACTCCCCTAGGGCTGTACAAACTGATTCGGTCGGTCATCCGATCGTTTAACGCATCAAACTCAACAATTGCCAATCCTACACCCAATAAACCCTAGTTTTCGAACTAAAATCGATTGACCGACCTAAACACCTCAATTGGCCATGAAATTTTAGTATATTGTAAGTGACATACCTAAGAATATGACGGAGTACGAACTTCAATTATAACAGCCCCGAAAGATGCGAGAAAGGGAAGCCACCGGTTAAGCCTAAAACGAACTTATTGATCAATACGAATATAACATGCAGATTTTAGCATGCAAAGATGTATTTTATTACATAGGAAAACCATGGAATTAAATTATTAAATTTTTACCAGTGTTACATAAATATCTTAAGTTTATAAAAATATTTTTATTATATTTTTCTAGTGGACAGAAAAATCATAAAAATTCTTCTAACACAGAAAGGTATGTGCAGCTATTTCAGCTGCGCAACAAAATTGTTTTATTTTTATAAAATTCATTACCCAGCCAAATTAAACGATTCCAATTGGGTTTGGTTCCTAGCTCAAAATATTAACTTCCAGAAGTGGAACCAACTAATTTAGACTTTTAGAAAAAAGGTTATGATGTCGGGAAGACGGACCAGAATCCGTCATCCCGCATCAGCTTTGACACTCGATTTTATAAATTCATAAAAACTATTCAAATCTCGTCCAACAATTACGTATTATATCTTTCTGGAAACTAGACTCCAAGTAGAACATCATGGAATCAAGAATCGATCAAAAACAGTGGATTAACATCGCGTTTCAGACCCTACAATAAACGTATACGAATCTGTCAGCAAGCTGTTATCATCAAAACTCAATCTTAACGACCAATAAGCGCGTTCATATGATCAATTAAGGTGTAAAAGACATGGGGAATCATAAAACCGACATTGAATTGAATTTTTCACGGCTGAAACTTGGCTAGGCAGAAGAAAAACGAGCAGGGGGGTGTCCAGGTCCGACGGCTGCAAATAGGTTTAGGGTTTGAGTTTTCTTTTGTTTTATGATATAAAATAGTTACATCCAAGTCCCTCCAAATTGAAGTATGTAGCAACTTGGGTGGAAATTTAAGTGAGAACGTTTACGAGGTTTGCAAGGAGCTCCCGGGAGAATGCCGGGTCAAGCCCGAAAGGTGTACATAACACTACAAGGCTAAATCTTTTGTCGGAATTCACGGACGTTACAGGTAGTCATGGTACTTTGGAGTGCCCCTTGATGAACAATCAAGATGTTGATTTTGTGGCTAGTCATAACAGGTTCCCTAATGCTTACAACAACAATCAGAACTGGAGCAACTACAAGAATCAGAACCAGAATCAAGGGTAAGGTAACTCAAACTGGAGTCCGGCCGGTGGGCCACCTGGTTTCCAAGCTACCTATAACTGAAATCAAGGCCAATATAACAGTGAAGGTTCGAATGGTCAAAGTTCGAATAATGGGCCAGATCTGAGTCAGAGATTGGAAGAGATGATGAAGCAAATCCTTACTAGAGATCAAGTTACTCAAAAGACCCTTTTTGATCATGATGTGCTTTTGAAGAATCAACAATCGTCTCTCTCGACATGCAAAGGTCCATTGGCGATATTGCTCGAAGATTTGGACGAGAGACCCCCCGAGACAGTTGTCAGGTTCTACTTAGGAAAATCCGGCCGCTCAACTAAAGGCAATTACTACTCGTAGCGGCAGGGTTTTGGGTCTCGAGGTAAGAAGGAGTGAGTATGAAGCTGAAGCTGAGGAGGTGATGGATGAAGAGATCGAGATGGAAGTGCCGGGCAAAGTGCCGAACACCGCACCAATTGCACCACTAGTGGAAAAGAAACCGGTTGAAGTCCAGCCATCACCTTTGATTGACCACTCTCGTATCACGTATCCCACTTACGTAAAACATCAGAAATACACACGAGAGTATGGGAACTTTCTCGACATGTTCTGACAGTTGAAGATTAATCTTCCATTCATTGAAGCCCTCCAACACATGCCGAAGCACACGAAGTTTCTGAAGGACCTGTTGAAGAGGAAGGATAGGTTAGGGGAAGTTTCATCGATTCCCCTTAGGAGAGATTGTTCATCGGTAGTGTTGAACCGCGTGCCCGAGAAGTTATCGGATCCAGGAGTGTTTACGATTCCTTATTTGTTTGGTAGTGATGCGATGAGCCATGCATTGGCGGATTTGGGGGCGAGCATTAATTTGATGTCGTATTCTTTATACGAGAAGTTGGAGTTAGGCGAGCTTCCACCGACTCGCATGTCCTTATCGTTGGCTGACCGTTCGGTTAAGTATTCGCGGGGTATTATCGAGAATTTGCTAGTGAAGGTTGATAAGTTTGTGTTTCTGGTAGATTTTTTGGTGCTCGACATGGAGGCCGACAAGAAGGCCCCCATTATTCTAGGTCGTCCCTTTTACGAACCGCAAAGGCGCTTATCAATGTGTGTGATGGGAAGATCACACTTCGGGTTGGTGATGAGAATGTAACTTATGATGTCGCGAGGTCGTTGAAGCATCCGGGTGATCAAGATGATTTCAGTGGTCCATGACACTCGGTTTATTTTTTTAACTCTTTTATTGCAAGTGTGGATAGCTGTTTTGACTATATTTGTGGTGCGGATCTCGTGGGAAGTAATGGTTTGGTCATTTGTGATGATTTGGTTGAGGATGAGTCGTGTGAGAACGATTCGGTTTGTGGTGAGTTGGTTGAGATTTCGGGTTTGCCTGAGATTATAGAGGTGAATGAGATTAGTTGTGAGAGTGAGGCGGGTTCTATAGAGAAACCTGCCCCGTTGGAGTCGAAAGTACTCCCGTCATACTTGGAGTATGCGCATCTCGATGAGGGCTCAAACTTGCCCATTATTGTATCATCCAAATTGACGGAAGAAGAGAAAACAAAGTTGATAGACGTGTTGAAGTTACATAAGGGGGCGATTGCATGGAGACTTTCCGATATTCAAGGTATTAGCCTTGCTTATTGCACGCACTGGAATTTAATGGAGGATGAGTACAAGCCGCTGGTGCAACCACAAAGACGTCTTAATCCAAATATGCAAGAAGTGGTGAAGAAGGAGGTATTGAAGTTGATGGATGCAGGGATGATCTACCCAATTTTTGATTCCCCATGGGTGAGCTCGACCCAAGTTGTTCCGAAGAAATGAGGTATGATTGTGGTGATGAACGAGAAGAATGAGCTTATCCTTTTGCGTACGGTTACCGGTTGGCGAGTATGTATTGATTATCGGCGATTGAATGATGCCACCCGGAGGGCACTTCGCATTGCCTTTATTGATTAAATGTTGGAGTGTTTAGCAGGTCAGCAGTTTTATTGTTTTCTTGACGGTTTTTCGGGCTATTTCAAATCCCCATTGCACCGAAAGACCAAGAGAATACGACTTTTACATGTCCGAATGGCACGTTTGCGTACCGTCGCATGCCGTTTGGGCTATGTAACGCTCTGGCTACCTTTTAGCATTGTATGGTGGCCATCTTTCAGGATATAATAGAGACGTCCTTAGAGGTGTTTATGGACGATTTATCAGTTTACGGTAATTCTTTCAATCATTGTTTGGCTAATCTTGAGAAGATGTTGAAAAGGTGTATCAAAATGAAGTTGACGCTGAATTAGGAAAAGTGCCATTTTATGGTGACTGAGGGGATTGTGTTGGGTCATAAGATCTTGAGAGACGGTATTGAGGTAGATCGGGCGAAGATTGATACTATAAGTAGACTTCCTCCACCGATGAATGTGAAGACGATTAGAAGTTTCTTGGGCCATGCGGGATTTTATCAGCGATTTATCAAAGACTTTTCAAAAATTACTCGCCCGATGACCCGACTCCTCGAGAAAGATGTGTCGTTTGTATTAGATGATGAGTGTTTGAAGGCGTTCACATATTTGAAAGAGAAGCTCGTAAGTGCTCCCGTTCTTTGTTCTCCTGGTTGGAGCTTGCCATTTGAGCTCATGTGTGATGCTAGTGACTATGCGGTTGGAACGGTTCTGAGGCAAAGACGAGATAAACATTTTCACACCATCTATTATGCTAGCAAGACGTTGAACGATGCTCAAGAGAACTACACTACCACCAAGAAAGAACTTTTAGTCGTTGTTTTCGCATTTGACAAGTTCCGTTTGTATCTCGTACATTCGAAGACCACCGTTTTTACCAATCATGCGGCCTTGCGTTTCCTCTTTCAGAAGAAAGACGCGAAGCCTCGTCTTATGCAGTGGATTCTCCTACTTTCTGAGTTCGACATCGAGATCAAAGATAAGAGGGGTGCGGAAAATGTAGCGGCCGATCATTTATCCCGTCTAGAGGACCCAAGAGAGAAGAGTTACATGAGGAGGAGATCGGAGATACATTCCCTTACGAGTCGATCGATTTTGTTGCGGCTGAGAAGCCAGGTATGCCATGGTTCACTGATTTTCCTAATTATTTGGCTAATGGTTTTGTGTTGGTGGGTATGACTATGCAACAAAAGAGGAAGTTTTCCCGGGATGTTAATCGGTATGTGTGGGATGACCCTTTTTGTTTAAGATTGGTGGTGATCGGATTCTGACGAGATGTGTGACGAAAGAAGAAGGTTGGGATATTCTTAAGCATGTTCATGAAGGGTGGACTGGAGGTCATCATGGTGCGCATGATACCGCCCCGAAGGTGTTTGATAGTGGGTTCTATTGGACGACAGTTGTTAAAGATGCTGTTTGTGAAGCTTTGTGTGCATGCCAAAGAACAGGTAATATTTCCTCCAAGAATGAGATGCCTCAAAATCCCATACAAATTCCTAAAATCTTAGATGTTTGAGGCATCGAATTCATGGGACTGTTTCCCACATCGAACGGTAATAAGTATATTTTGGTAGCTATTGATTATGTGTCGAAGTGGGTGGAAGTCCAAGCGTTGGCTACGAATGATGCACGAGTTGGTGTGAGGTTTCTCAAGTAGTTATTTACTCGTTTCGGTACTCCAAGAGCTATTATTAGTGATCGAAGAACTCATTTTTTTAATATTGTCATGGAGAAGGCATTAGCTTGTTATGGGGTTACTCATCGTACCTCTACCGCCTATCACCCTCAAACGAATGGTCAAGTCGAGAATGCAAATTGAGGGATGAAGAGGATTTTGAAAAAGACGGTTAGGGTAAGTCAGAAGGATTGGTCAGAAAAGTTAGATGATGCGTTGTGGGCATTCTGAACCGCTTACAAGACCCTATTGGGTACTACACCGTTTATACTTGTTTATGGTAAGCCTTTTTCATCTTACGGTTGAGTTGGAGCATCGTGCTTACTGGGCATTGAAAACGGTGAATGTCGATCTTACCGCGGCCGCGAGGAAAAGGTACTTTCAGATTCATGAGTTAGAGGAGCTTCGGGATGCGGCATACTCTCGATCATTAAGCATCAAAGAAAAGGCAAAAGATCTACATGATCGGCGTTTGAAAGGCGTCAAGGAGTTCAAGAAAGGCGATAAGGTATTATTATTTAACTCTCGTTTGAAATTGTTTGCAGGAAAGTTGAGATCGAAGTGGACGGGACCGTACTTGGTGAAAGAAGTTTTTCCATGTGGAGTGGTAGAGTTGGAGAATCCAGATAATGGAACATCTTAGAAGGTGAACGGTCATCGCTTAAAGCACTATCTTGGAGGACCGGAGGAATCAATCGAGATGGAGGAAACTCCTCTCGATCCATCGCACTAAATCATCAAACGTAGATCTTGAGTGAAAATTCAAGTGTAGAGTTTGTACATTCTTTCCTATTTTTATTTTTATTTTTATTTTATTTTTCTTGAGTCACTAACGTAGTTTTTTGTAGTTTTTATGTTTTTTTAAGTTTTGTAGGAAGATAGTATGAGAGAGTGTATCCCCTTGAAGTTTAATTAAAAATTCAAGTGTGGGGACGAAGCAACAGGAGCTGTATATTTTTATTTATTTATTTGATGCTCTTATTCATATTATATATTGTTTATGGTTTGTTGGTCTGGTTACATACTTTGAATGATTTATATCTATCTAATTGATAAGATGAATTTTTAGATATTGTTTGTATTGTTTCCACTTCCGTTCGTGTACGAGAGAAAGGAGATACTGGTTGTTGAGCACATTTGGAGATGGAGGGCATTGGTGGAAGTAGACTTTAGCGTCATATTTCGTTCGTATATTACCAGCTATGTCTTTTTCCTTTTTACTTCGTTTTTATATTTTTAGTTTTAGTTTTTAGCTTTGTTTTTTTTATTTATTTTTATAATGTTTTTCGGTTTTTGTTTTTTTTTTAAATTTGAGTCGTGTTTCAGTCCCGCATTGAGGACAATGCAAATTCTAAGTGTGGGGATAGGAACACATGACTTTTATTTGTTTTGTTTTCTTGATTTAAAAAAAATTGAAAAAATTTTGAAAAATGGCCTTTGATTTTGTTTCTTTTTTGAACATAAATGGGAGATGAGAATAGTTATCAGGAATCGGTTTTTCAAACTAGTAATAATAAGATATATAATTAAAGAGCACGCACTTAACTTGGGATGTGACGGTAGGCTTAGCCTTAAGAATGAAAGGGCAGCTTGATAGTTGGTTTATAAACGAAAAAAATATGATCTTTAGTGGGATACATGTTAAGTCTGTATAAAAACAAGAAGAAAGGTCGGGCCATACTCAAGCCTCATTTTTAGTTTGATCATAGAAAATTATAAATTTTATAGAAATCTGAATACGTTATCACGATGCTTGGGTAGGTTTAACTTTAGAGTATGCTGTGTAGCTAGTGATATAAACTTAAAACATGCACTTCTAGTTTTAGTGGTTAACATTTCATAGGTGTATGGTTTTATAACCTTAAATTCTGTATTGATGGGATGCTCCAGGTTCAGCGACCATGGGTTTGTATGTAGTTATTCATCAGCGTATTCATATTTCCTAAGTGGATTTATGGATATTTAAGAAAGCATAAAAAGAGCAAACCCGCAGTTTATCTGCCAAATTATATGTCATTAAACATGATCACAAAGTGCTTTTAAAGTACAAATTCACTACTGACTTGATCATACACGCTGTTAGTCATATGAGACCCCGTGCTCGCGTCTTATTACCATTAAGAAACGGACCACACGGGACACGTCATATGTAAGCCCTACAGATGAATTCACGCATACTCACCTATGGAGATGGGGAACACTAGCTAGTTAGTTGAATAACTAAACCTTAATCGTATCTAACAGCTGCTTGGTAAACTTTGATGCTTAAACTTAGGTGGATAAACAATAACCTTGATTTTCTTAGCTATTCATTAAAAATGTGCAACAAAGTTTTAATATGCTATTTAAGAGGTTTAAGTTATGTTGGGGTGGTTTGATCCGGTAATATCTAAAATAAAACGGGTCTTGACTGTGGGTTCCATTAGATTATATAAAAATAATGATAATAATAAACAGTTGGATCTTACTTGTCCAGGTAAAGACAAAGGCATAGGTTTAAGTGGACAATAATATCGATGATCTCAGTTTTTGCTTTGTTCTACATTTTAAGATAACCTAATATGCTTTTAAGACCGTATTTCTCCGATTTTGATCCCATTGCAATTAGACTTTTTCAGGGACGAAAAAGAGACAAGTGTGGGGATATTTGATATGGGCTAAATAATATTATAAATATTTCCTACACCTTTAAGTAGCTTTGTGCTTAAATTTATAAAATAATTCCCCTAACTGGTCCATGTTTAGATTTTATTGGATTTAAGAGAAAACGAGCTACAATAGAGCATTTTAGCTAAACTTGAGACTAACTAGTTTATATTCGTTTATAATAATAATAATAATAATAATAATAATAATAATAATGAAGATTATTATTATTATTATTATTATTATTATTATTATTGTTAAATGATTTAATTTTAAATTCAATTTATAAAAATGCATTCTTACGTGTTATATTTGTGGACATGTAATTTAGATTGAAAAATAATAATGAAGCTAACAGAAAGAGATGTGTCCAGTGGGCTTTATTCAATAAAAAAGGATTGTAGTTGCATTAAGTGAAAGACATGTACATGGGCCTTGGAATGAATGAGTTTTGGGAAGTCAGTTAACTGGAAATCATGATGAAAGAATAAAAAGGGGTTGTACCCCTGTTGAAAAGAGATTTAATTTTAGATGAGAACTACCATCAAAAGGAGAGATAATTAAGGGGGCACGGCAGAAGGTTTAGGAGTTGGGAATTCGAATTCAAGGGTACCGGAATGAGAGAAAGAGAAGAGCGGTTCAACCAAATAGCGTCCGGGTTCAACACCTACTCATCCAAACATCCTTCTTATTTGGTTTGAATTTATTACTTTTGTCCTAAATTTATTATTTGAACCTATTTACTTTATTTTGCTCTTGACTATGGTTGTTGGCTAAACCCCTTAGGCCGCCTAGGCTAATGATGAACCTTTGATTGGCGTTTTATTTTATTTGGGATTTGCTTTTCGTTATAGGTTCATGAATCAGTAAAGAGTTTAATATTATTTAGTTGATGCATATGAGTGCTTGGTATTATTTGATGAGTTTT
This sequence comes from Bidens hawaiensis, assembly GCF_021521415.1. Lineage (NCBI taxonomy): Eukaryota > Viridiplantae > Streptophyta > Magnoliopsida > Asterales > Asteraceae > Bidens > Bidens hawaiensis. The sequence goes on along the minus strand of NW_027500781.1, from coordinate 20,341 downwards.
ATTGTTTCACAGAGTCTTTGGTTATTGCCTGTTATATACTAGGATTCTGTTAGGTCATTTACTGCGTTCTCTTGATTAGTTTGTGGTTGATTTATAATAAGATCATTGGAACAACATTATTAATCAAATAAATAAAAGTATGCTGCTAACCTAAAAAGTTGTAAGGTGATAGGATATTTGATAGGTCTTGGTTGATTAAGATTGCTAGATTTACTTCTTTGTAAGGAGTCCGTCTAGGTTTGATTTTTCAACTTTGTCTATTAGTGTCGAATGAATTTATTAAACTACCTTTGGTTTCCGCATTGTAAGGTAGGATTTCGTATAAAGGTACTAGTTCATAATTAATTAGATAATCGTAAGGAAGTTTAATATTAAAACTGGTGTTCTTAAGAATTTACTAGAAATCCATAGGTGTCTTCTTGACAAGGGTCAGGGATCCTATTCGGGTTTTCTTTTAAATGATTATTTTATGATCTTGATTCCATAACGAACCATTTTCCGCTTATTTGATAATTGAAACTTTGGGGATTCTAGCATTGGTGCTTTTTCATCGTCATCTGATTTCAAATCACTTTAATGGTCTTTTGTTTATTTCATTTGTTTTTTCTTAATTAGTTTAAAATTAGTTCTCAGTAAAATAACCCTTAAAATAATAATAATTAAATAGTCATGTCAGTCAGTCGAGTCTAATTAGTTAATTTACGTAATTTAAAGAGTCTCGTGGGTTCGATATCCGGACTTACTTAGCTGTACTAGAGTCGACCAGTTCACTTGCCGGTTAGTAGTTTTAGTCGAGTTAAGAGTCTAGAATTTACTTAGTGTCTAGACTAGCGTAATTTTAGTTAATAAATTTATAACTACTTTTAGCACATCACAGGACAACGCCCAGTGACATTCATTTCATCAACTCAAACCACAAGGTTCATAGCCTCAAACTTCTAACCACCGCCACCATAGATGGTAGGAACCGCCGGCAACAGCAGGCCACACCCCCCCCCAACTCCTCGTTTCTCTCTCTAAAATCAGCATCCAAGTAATCAAGAGGTAGAAACAAAAAGACAACATCACGCACCGCCGTCATATACGGCCGGAACCGCCGGTAACCGTAGGCGTTTGTCTATATCTTTGTTTCTTTATCCACAATTACCTTCCAAGTAATCCTTTCCTCTGTAGATTCAAATGTAAGACAGAGAGCTTAATTTGATGTTTAGAGAGAGAGCTTGGATATAAGATATGGAGGTGAGAGAAAGAGAGATGGTGATGATTCTAAACGAAGGGTTTTAGAGAGAGGAATGATGCGCTACCAATCTTTGTTTATGACAAAAGTAAAAGAAAAAATGTCAGTAGTTTGCAAAACAGAACACGTGTAAACTAAGGTGCAAAGTTATGATGCTTTGAGTGCTTGTAATTTGTGTTTAAAATGTTGGAGCACTATAACAGTAACAAAAGGTAACACCAACCTCCTCAATTAATATATATATATATATATATATAGGGGAGATTTCAATTAAGAACCCCTTTGAGTTTTAAGAACTCGAAAGAACTCAGTGTAACGATTTTTTTTCAAAATCTTTTTTACACATGCGTAATATATGTAAGTTACATACACGTAAAAAAATTACAGAATTTTTTACGCACCGAGTTGACTTTTAGACATGTGTAACGGACGTAAAAGTTAGTGTAACCACTTACATATTTATTCTCTCTCCTAAGTTGACTTTTTTGCCAGATTTAATCTCAACCACATATTCCAATCAATTTAATTAAATGTGTGGCCTAGAATTGAGTTCTTAAGTTCTTAAAACTCAACATGGTTCTCAAAATATCCCTCCCCTATATATATATATATGATAAGGTTAAATAAAACCTACTTGAGTTGTGAAAACTCTAAAAACTCATTCTCAACCATATGTTTTTAGTTAAAGTTTAAATCTTGTGGTTCACAATTAAAATAAATAAAAATTGTAAATATAAATATAACTTTTTCTCTCTCTTGAAAACATATATAAAAATTAGTAAAAAAATATTAAAAAATAGCAAAACAATTTTTTTTAGTTTTTAATGTTTTGTATTAAATGTTACAACATATATTACGCGTGTAAAAAAACAAACAAAAACGAGGTTACATAGGATTTTCACGAGTTTTCACAACTCAAATGGGTTTTCATTCTATACTTCCCCTATATATATATATATATATATATATATATATATATAGGCTTAAGTTCAAGGGAAGTGGTCTTAGTGTAAGAAATACGAGAAATAATTCCAACCAATGAAATATGTTCTTTTCTATTTTTAGTTTATTTAATTAGAAGGGTGTATTACAAAATTATATAGTTTTGTTATTTTGGTAACTAGTAAATGTTAATAAGAATTTGCTAATCATTATTATTATTTTTATTTTATTATGTTTAATTATCATTGTTAATTCTTGATTTTCTTCTTTTCAAAACCAATTCATCAATTATGTCAATGTTATCAAAATAATATGAATCACCTGATTCAATATTTCCGAATAATAATATTTGTCCTACACAATGAACGTTGCCAAATTCTACTATTATTTTAATCACAATTAACTACTACCCAAAGTATTGCCCCTACATATATAAAATTTCGTCAAAAGTTGTATCATTTCAAATATGAAGGCGTAATTTATACATACATAGGTAATATTTTTCCTTCACAATAAGCATAGCACCCTGCATCACAAATAAGAATTATACACAGTTTCATAGTTACTACTTACACAACTGAATAGTTACTACCTTAAACTACAAAAAATAATCCTACACAATACTTTAAACTAATATATGTAGTCCACATTAATCATGACATCCTACATATCATATAGGTTTCATACACTGTTGTTTTACATATACAAATGATCTCTACAATAATCTCATATGGATGATCTACCTACACATATTAAAAATATAATCCTACACACTACCATAATGTACATATTAACAAGCACTAACACATACAAATAGCAAACTACACACACAGATAATAGTTACAACTTACAAATTACGGAATGCACATATTAACAGACCGCACATATTAATCGAATGCAAATATTATCCTACACATAACAGTTACAACATTCATGTTAAATAACACATAAAGTAACAAAAAGCAGCACATAAAAATAACAACCTACACATATAAATAAAAACCTATAGATATGTATCATAATCATTACGGGAATGAATAACTGCTTACACATGCAACTATGTATCACCTAATCACCATCTTCACATTTATATAACTACCTACACATACAACTAACAACCTACACTTGTTTATCTACAGAAGCTACTCTTACAAATAACAAAATTAGTCATGCACTATATATAAACGCCTAACAATTCCAAAACTAATGCTTAAAGCAACTCCAACACAACGTAACGAAGTTAATGTTGAACTATAACATTGTTATCGTTACATTAATCGTATTTGTAATAAGAAAGCACTAATTTTTATTACAAAATACAAAATATCATAATTTAGCAGTACTTTTATTCTTAATATAATACACTTTTAACATAAAACCCTAATTTTAAACCCAAATCAATAGATTACCAAATCAATATTTTAATGTAGGTAAGAAAACATTGAAATTGTTAATAAAATCAATTATTCCATCAATAAAAAAACAAATAAAACAAAGAATAAAATCTTAATCTTTTACCAGATAGCACCTAAGATTTTATGAATAAATTTGTGACCAGGCATGTGACAATTTCTTTCTAGTTAAATAATTTTTGAAATGTTTGACATTAAGATATGATGTTGCTAAAAATTTGGGATTTCATTATGATAGTCAAATTCCTAAAACCTAAAACCTGACTCCTATAAGAAAAATACTAACATACCCCCTTTGTCTTAAATGTCATTAAAATGTGGAAACTCAATATTACAATATTGTCATGTTGATTATAGACCATAGATTAAACATAATCAAGGGTTATAATTTACTTGTCACACTTCTCGTAATAAAATCACTTCTCTCCTGAACCAATATATATATAAGATCAATAAAGATTTTTATCTTAACTATATATGCATATTGCAATCCCCTAAGTCCTAAATTCCTAAAAGTCAAATACAAACTGATCAACGATTATGTATGAAGCAAATTTTTTCAAAGTGATCAATTACAAAACAAGTAATAAGACATTAAAATTAAATAACATTAACTTAAAAGAGCTACCCATATGAGTTTAATTCTTCCATAAGTAAATGATGATGGAATAGAGGAAAAAGAGAACTAATGCTGTGTGTCAATGAGGGTAAATTTAGGTTACAAGTATTTATGGTTAATTTAAACCTAAAGCTTTAGACGCGGTTTTTACCAAAATCTCGGCTAAAAATGAGCCCCATATTATTTGACGCAGTTTCGTAGCTTTAGATGCCGTTTGTTTACCAAGTAGGTTTTTATGATATTATGAAACCTTTTTAGATGCGGTTTTGGGTGGCATCTGCGTTAAAAAAGAAAACTAAGACGCGTCTAAAGCTCGTTTTTCTACTAGTGACTATTTTACAATTAGCTGTTGCCATTACTTGATATTCTGCTTCAGCAAAACGAGAAATAGTAGATTGTTTGTTTCCACAAAACGGAAGTAATTGCTGTTGCCATGGCTTGATATCATGCTTCAGCAAAATGATATATTGTAGGTCGTTACTTTTCTAAGAAACTAAGGAATATATAAGAAGTTACAAAAAGTGTGACATCTTTTCAAAAAAAAAAAAACTAAGGATTTCCAAGAAAAATAAAAGAGAAGTGTCACATCTTTTTATAACCAAACACCAGAAAAATACAAAATTGTGGCAGCTTCTTCTAACCAAACACTTTTCCCAATTTCATGAATAAAACAGGCTTAGGCTACTCATACACCAAGAAGGTTATTCAATGTAACGATTCCGGCAAATCCAGGTATACCCTAGCCGGAATATACTATTTACGTGTTATTTAATACTGAGTGTATGAGTTATAGTACGTTTATACGAATATATATGGTTCACAGTATGAATCATACTCAATTATATAGTGAATCGTATTGGAATTACAATTAATCAATGTTCGGTTATTGAAACCCGAACGAATCGGGAATTACATTATAGACGAAGTATATAACGTTTAATGATATTTACGAAGTATTAATGCTTCGGGATAAGTAAATTATAGCACAGAAAAAGGATTTCGATTTAATGGTACGTCGGTACGCTAAACGAAACCTTTAACACCAAACCAAGCAAGAGACGATCAATCAAGCCGAAAAAGATGCGTAATTATTAATAATATGATGTTTTAATGTCATGAGTTAAGTTTTTAAAGTTTTTAAATCAGTTTTATATAAATTTTATGTTAACCCGAAAAACAACCATTTTAGGCTCGTTTCAAGCCGAATTACGAGTTAAACGAGAAACGAACTGAACCAGACTATCCACAACATTATCCGGATTGTGTAATCCGAATATGTGGCTTAGAATGGATTTGTGGGACCCACCCCCACCTCCACTTGGACCAACCGGCCCTATATGCACACACACACACTTCATTTGTTATTTTTTTTTTTAGATCAAAAACTCTCTCAATCTCTCAATCCTTTCAACATCCATTCAAAATCCTTGATTTCTAACAAGACTTTGAAGGTAAAAACATGGTTTAGTTGGTTAAATCATAGTATTGATTTCTTTATTTTGAGTTGTTTTGCAAGAACAAGAGGTTCCAAGTGAAATATGGGTGAAAACCCGAGATGGAACCGGTTCTCGTGTGATCAAGGGATGTATACAAGTTATACAAAGGATCTTGATCCAAGTAATTAGTTAAAAGTGTTTAGAATGAATTTTTACGGTTGAAATCTTGTCAAATGAGTTTTCCATGTGAAAGACGGGTGAAAACCCGAGATGAAACCGACTCTTGCATGATCAAGAGATGTATACATGTTATACAAGGGATCATGGTCCAAGAAATGAGTAAAAAGAGTCGGGAATGGATTTCTACGGTTAAAACCTTTGTTTTTACTTAAAAACCGACACTTTGAAAGAAATGGTTTGATTATTGGTGTAACTTGCTTGGTATAGTGATATTGTGCTTGTAAGTGTTGTATCTAGCGGCTAGCAAAGGCTAGAAACCGAGATCCTTGCGATCTAAAGCTAGAAAACACAAAATAGTTCGGTTTTCGTGTGTATATGAGATTTGGACAGATTTTCGTGTGCTTAGAGTCGGGTCACGAAATTTCATAGAGATGATCTACACATGAAAATATGAGATCTGTGAATTTTTGGTAATTTTTGGATAAAAGATGAATATTTGGTGAATTTAATGCTCGGTTTTGGCCAAAAATAGTGAAAAATAGCAAAACATGATGAAAAATTCCGGAAAATTTAAGATAAGCTTTTTATATCATATAAAAGTCACCCACAAAATTTGAGCTCAGTTGGAAAAGCCTAAGTAGGCTTTTCGGTGAAACGAGTTCTAGGGCTTTCTAGCTCGGTTTTGGGTGAAAATGGCTTGAAAAATAAGTTTTAAATTCTGGAAAAATTTCAGAAAGTTATTAGGATGATAGAGATCATCCCAGAAAAATTTGGGATTTTTCTAAAGTGTTTTGGTATTTTTGATATATTTAGTGTTTTAATAAGATTTAAAAATAGATAAATAAATGTAAATATAGGAAAATAAATCTGGGAAAATTCCAGAAAGTTATGAGGATGATAGAGATCATCCCAGAAAAATTTGGGATTTTTCTGAAGTGTTTTGGTATTTTTGATATATTTAGTGTTTTAATAAGATTTAAAAATAGATAAATAAATGTAAATATAGGAAAATAAATCTGGGAAAATTCCAGAAAGTTATGAGGATGATAGAGATCATCCCAGAAAAATTTGGGATTTTTCTAAAGTGTTTTGGTATTTTTGATATATTTAGTATTTTAATAAGATTTAAAAATAGATAAATAAATATAAATGTAAGAAAATAAATCTGGAAAATTTTTTACAAAATTCCTTACTGTTAAATTAAGTTTTGTGCAAAATTTCAAGACCCGAGACTAATCGGGTAATTATTTGTGCTAAAAAGAACATAAAAACAAGTTTTTAAAGCTTAAAACGTGTAAACCGGCAAAGTTCGCATAAGCGAGCTGACTGGTACATGAAAACTCTAAAAATAGACTATTTCATAAATCTAAGTAAATTAAGTAAAAATAAATCATCCGAAAATAATTCGGATGATTTGGGTAATTTTACCCGATTTTACCGTTTCCGGCACCGAAATACCGGAAACGGGCCCCACGGCCAAACGGGGTGTCAAACCGAGCTATAATTTCATCACCTTAACTAAATTGACTGTCAAACTCTAAGCAATGTCAATCTGAGTCCTTAGAAGTGTCACGGGGTTAACATTGTCCCCGAATCGAGTACAGTACTGGGTTAACAATGTTCCCAGATGTACCGATTGATATGTATTTAAGTTATGGGAATTATATAGTAACGACTAGATATTATATTACAGATCCAGGCACGTAGCTGTTCCTTATATTACTCACCGACTCACAAAAAAGGTGAGTTTTCACGAGCCCCTTTTAATGAATTGTTTTAATTATATTTTCCCGGGGCGGAAAACATGTCTTATTTAAAGTATTTAAGTACATACCGATCGTATGGAAATACTTGTACATTTATATATATATGGACTGATGCATAGAATATATAAAATGTTTATAATGTGTTATTGTTCTGGGGTAACATAGTTCCCAGGGGTTATATTGTTCTGGGGTAACATAGTTCCCAGGGGTTATTATTGTTCTGGGGTAACATAGTTCCCAGGGGTTATTATTGTTCTGGGGTAACATAGTTCCCAGGGGTTATTGTTGTTCTGGGGTAACATAGTTCCCAGGGGTTATTGTTGTTCTGGGGTAACATAGTTCCCAGGGGTTATTATTATTCTGGGGTAACATAGTTCCCAGGGGTTGTTATTGTTCTGGGGTAACATAGTTCCCAGGGGTTATTATTGTTCTGGGGTAACATAGTTCCCAGGAAGTTAAATGAAATGTTCTGGGGTAACATAGTTCCCAGCATGATTATATGGTTAATAAATGATCATTAAAAATGATTTGTCAGTGTTTATTTAAATTAGTGAAACTCACCAACTATTCGTAGTTGACCCGTTTTCTTTACATGTTTTCTAGGTATGCCCAAGTTGGAATGATTGATATGTGCTTAACTATCTGTGCTACCTGTTGGAAGCTTGCTGCTCTATGTTTTGTAATGAATTTATTAATGTTTTATTGGTAATATATGTGTGTAACACCTAGACAGTAACGCAACTCGCAACAATGTAATATGTTATAAATTAATGTAGTGGTATTTTCTTTATAAGCAATGCTGTTGATATCAGATGTGTCTGTTGCATCCCGTGTACGTTTCCACTGCGGTTACGGGGTGTTACAGAACTTGGTATCAGAGCCATTGGTTATAAAGAATTAGGATGTCTGAAAAAGATACCTAAAATATAACCAGTAGCTCAAGTATTATAGGATCTGAATATCAACTAATAATATATAGTGACGAGATCGGGATGAACTTGGATGGACAAGTGGGTTATTATGGTCCGGAACATAATAACAGACTTGTCTGCACGAGGGAATTCAGGGGAAGTCACGGGGGACTTAAATAGGTAAAATTGGCAACATATGTGTAAATATATGATAATATTATTATGTGGTAAAGTTGTATAAATAAGTATGTGTTAATCTAATTATGAATTACACTACGAAAAGGACTATATGTTTGTTAACTTGTGTGCAGGTATAATGGCAAGAACACCTAGTGTGTCGACGGAAGAGGACCCGGAAGAGGCTAGTTCCGGGGCCTCTGGAAGCCCAAGTGTAGCACCCAGCTCCGAGCCTTCGGAGGCTAGTCATAGTACTTCTAGACAGACCACCCCAGCTAGGAGTGCTAGTGTACCCTCCCCTGCTAGGGTTACCAGGTCTCCTACCCCGCCCGCACCACAGACCACCCCGATTCCCCCCAGACACGGTCCCCGCCTCATGGCGCGGATCAGTGCCCCGTATGTTCCGCCCACTGTTACCCCACCCAGATCCACATACCACCGGGGCGAGTCTTCCCGCCCCCAACCCGAGCCTGCAACCCCACCTGTGTGGGGTCTGCCAAGGCAGGAGCGGGACTTGGCGGCTTGGCTACGTGTTCTCACCGAGCAGGTGAACGAGCACTCTGCCGCCCTGGTCGTGGGGGTACAGAGGCGGGCGTACCTCGGGGACAGCATACTGGACCACCAGTATGCTATTAACCAGTTAAAAAGGGAGTGCTCATACTCCCACTGGTTGATCGACCAGATGGAAACCCGAATGCGGGTTATGATGGCGGTGTTGGTGGTGCTGGTGGCGGTGTTGGTGGGGTTGGTTTACCACCATGTGTAGATGTGTTGGATGGTGGAATCTTGAACCGCTTTTAGATACTCCGTGTAAGTAGTTAGTGGTGATACTAACACGGAGTGAATCTTGTTTAGTTATAGTACAACCACTGGCCCATAGGGGGTCTCTTGTAGGGCATATCATTATCGATACTTTTGGGTATCATTCAAGCACTGACCCATTGCGGGTTATGTCGAGGATGATACCAACATAGGCCCTTTGTATTAAAACTTAGTTATGTAATGATGACTGGGAAGTATGTAAATGGATGTTTGTGTAATATGTACTAATGTTTATTAATGTATGGAATGTGTTTTGTGTTTCATAATTTGGAATGGTATTAATTATATGTGTTTCCTTGATGTTGTGTAGAATGGCACCGAAACGATCAACGAAAATATCGGAAGTAGATGTGAGCCGTTTGATTGCTCAACAGTTGGAGGCGGCGATACCGGATATAGTATCGCGCATCGCCGCCAGTATTAATAACTCGACCAATCCAACCCCTCCGAGCAATCAAACGCCCATAAATAATGACGGGGAACAAAACGCTAATCCTCCAAGGAATGACAACACTATGCCGAGTAATGACGCACCGCCTACGGTGGTCGCTACCGACAGTAATGGCCCTATCCCTACTGTAGAGACCAACCGCACTGGACCATCCAGGGGTTGTTCAATCAAGGATTTTATGTTATGCAAGCCTTTAGAATTTAACGGGTCGGAAGGACCGAATGGGTTAGTGAAATGGTTAGCGAAAATAGAATCAGTGGTAAATATCAGCAACTGTCCCGAGGATTGTGTCGTTAAGTACGCCACCTGTACGTTCACAGACCATGCCTTGACATGGTGGAACACCATAGTACAGACTCGAGGTCAGGCGGCGACAAACCGCATGACCTGGACAGAGCTTAAGGATCTTGTTTTGAAACATTTCTGCCCAAAGAATGAATTGCAGAAACTGGAACATGAGTTGTGGAACCTAGAGATGCATGGGGCGGACCACTTGGGATATACCAACCGGTTTAATGAACTGTCACGATTAGTGCCGTGGTTGGTTACCCCAGAGTCAAAGAGGGTGGAACGTTATATTTGGGAACTTACTCCAGTAGTGAGGAGTATAGTTAACGCGGGAGGGCACCAGACGTATGAGGGTGCAGTGACACAGGCTGGTATTGTCACGTATGATTTCTTAAGGAGCGGATCGATAAAGGCGACGGGAGAGTCGGCCGGTGGAAAGCGAGGTACGTATGACAATAGGATCCGAGAGAAACAGCAAGGTAAACGAGCTAGGCCCGCTGCCCAGAGCTATGCCATGACTAGTTCGGGCGGAAGGCAAGAACCGCAGAGGGGAACGTTTCCTAAATGTGGGAAATGTGGTTACCACCATAGTGGCGTGTGCAAGGAGGTGGTGTGCCACCGGTGTGGCAGGGTTGGACACTACGCACCAAATTGTAAGACAAATCTGAACAACCTGAACCGTCAACCGCAACCTATTCGGGCGCAACCATTTAGAACTCAACCAGCCCGACAGCAGAACCCGCAAGGAAACCAGATGGTGACCACTAGCCGTGCTTGCTACGAATGCGGCAGCACGGATCACTTCAAAAGGAACTGCCCGAAACTGAATCAGGGAGGAAACGGGAGACAACTCGCGGGTCAGCCATCGGCGTCCAATCCGGCGCGAGGCCGGGCATTTGTGATGGGAGCGAACGAGGCGCGCCAGGACCCCAGCGTAGTGACAGGTACCTTCCTCGTCTCTGATCATTACGCTTCTGTATTATTTGATACAGGCGCCGATAGAAGTTTTGTCTCCGTTAGGTTCCTTTCGATAGCAAACCTTCCTATTGGTGAAACCATAGAACCCTACACCGTAGAGGTCGCTAACGGTAAAACCATGATAGTTAATCGGATTGTTCGGAATTGCCCTTTTATTCTGAGCGAACAATCCTTCCTGATTGACTTGTTACCGGTAGAATTGGGTAGTTTTGACGTGATAGTGGGAATGGATTGGTTGGCTCGTAATAGGGTAGAAATAAACTGTGAAAAGAAAACCGTCAAGATCCGGGTGTCGGATGACGAGGAGGTATTAGTGCAGGGAGAAAAATCCGGCACCATGATACCATTTATATCCCACCTCAAGGTGTTGAAATATATACGTCAGGGATGTGTGGCGTATCTAGCGAGCCTGACGGCCGCTGATTCTGAGGAAAAACGGGTGGACGATATTCCCGTGGTACGCGAATTTCCACAAGTTTTTCCAGAGGAACTTCCTGGATTACCGCCAACCCGACAAGTCGAATTCAGAATCGACTTATTACCTCAAGCCGGCCCTGTTGCTAAGGCCCCTTACAGACTTGCACCATCCGAGATGCAAGAACTATCCAACCAGTTGCAGGAATTGTTGGATAAGGGGTTTATACGTCCCAGTTATTCCCCGTGGGGTGCACCTGTACTATTTGTGAAAAAGAAGGACGGAAGCCTTCGAATGTGCATTGACTACAGGGAATTGAACAAATTAACCATCAAAAATAGATATCCTCTTCCCCGAATCGATGATTTATTCGACCAACTACAAGGTGCGAGCTATTTCTCAAAAATTGATCTTAGATCGGGATACCACCAAGTTAGAATTCAAGAGGAGGATATCCCAAAAACCGCGTTTCGGACTCGCTATGGCCACTACGAATTTTTAGTTATGCCTTTTGGGCTAACAAATGCGCCAGCGGTGTTCATGGATCTCATGAACCGAGTCTGTAAACCCTATCTTGACAAGTTCGTCATTGTATTTATTGACGATATTTTGATATACTCGAAGAGTAAAGAGGAGCACGAGCAACACTTAAAGTTAGTTTTAGAGCTCCTGGATCAGGAGAAGTTATATGCAAAATTCTCCAAGTGTAACTTCTGGTTACAAGAGGTGCAATTCCTCGGTCATGTTATAAACCACCAAGGAATACACGTTGATCCGAGTAAGGTTGAAGCTATTAAGAATTGGCAAGCGCCTAAATCTCCGAAAGAAATCCGCCAATTCTTAGGCTTAGCTGGATACTATCGTCGATTTATAGAGAATTTTTCCAGCATCGCCCAACCTTTAACCCTCCTGACTCAAAAGGATCGGAAATATGAATGGGGTGAAGAGCAGGAAACGGCGTTTCAAACGCTAAAACAAAGATTGTGCCAAGCGCCAATCTTAAGTCTCCCCGACGGAGACGATGGATTTGTTGTATATTGTGACGCATCCCGTAGAGGGTTAGGATGCGTGTTAATGCAAAATAAAAAGGTCATAGCCTATGCGTCTCGACAGTTAAAAGTTCATGAGAGAAACTACACTACTCATGACTTGGAACTGGGAGCAGTCATCTTTGCACTTAAAATCTGGAGACACTATCTCTACGGTACAAAGTGCACCATATTCACTGATCATAAAAGTTTGCAACACATATTCGATCAGAAAGAACTGAATATGAGGCAACGAAGATGGGTCGAGTTGCTGAGTGACTATGACTGTGACATACGATATCACCCCGGCAAGGCTAACGTTGTAGCCGATGCCTTGAGTAGAAAGGATCGAGTCAAGCCACTACGTGTGCGAGCGTTGGGAATGATAGTCCAGTCGAACCTTTCAGATTTGATTCGAGTCGCTCAACACGAGGCGTTGAAAGAGGGCCAATTGGATAAAGAAGGACTTTACGGGAATGAGAAGAATTTCGAACAGCGTGTGGACGAAATTCTTTATTTCAAAAATCGGATTTGGATCCCGACCCTCCATGACCTTCGTGTTTTGATCATGGATGAAGCACATAAATCGAAATATTCCATACATCCGGGAACAGATAAAATGTACAAGGATGTGAAAGAATTTTACTGGTGGCCAGGAATGAAAAAGGATATAGCCACATACGTCGGCAAGTGTACGACGTGTGCGAGGGTTAAGGCGGAGCACCAGAAACCTTCGGGAATGTTGCAACAACCGGAAATTCCGGAATGGAAGTGGGAGCAGATCACAATGGATTTTGTGACACACCTCCCCAAGACACCCCGAGGTCATGATGCGATTTGGGTAATCGTGGATCGATTAACCAAATCGGCACATTTTATTCCAATTAGGAATACTTTTAACACTGAGAGACTTGCGCAAATTTATATAAATGAAATAGTGTCTCGTCATGGCATCCCCATCTCGATCATCTCCGATAGGGATAGCCATTTCACCTCCAAACTTTGGCAAGCTGTCCAAGAAGCATTGGGAACACGTATTGACCTAAGCACAGCTTACCACCCTCAGACCGATGGTCAGTCTGAGAGGACCATTCAAACTTTGGAGGATTTGCTTCGTGCCTGCGTACTGGACTTTAAGGGAAATTGGGATCAACATCTCCCACTCGTTGAATTTTCCTATAATAACAGTTATCACAGCAGTATAAGAGCAGCACCTTATGAAGCATTGTATGGGCGGAAGTGCCGATCACCACTTTGCTGGTCTGAAGTGGGTGACCCGCAGATCATTAGATCGGATCTGGTCCAGGAGACGACCAGCAAGATTCTTGAAATTAAGAACAACCTAAAAGCCGCGCGGGACCGGCAGAAGAGTTATGCCGATACCCGTCGAAAACCGTTGTCATTTGAGAAGGGTGAAAAAGTATATTTGAAAGTATCACCCTGGAAAGGAGTGGTCAGGTTTGGAAAGGCGGGGAAGTTGGCCCCTAGATATATTGGACCATTCATTATTACTGCAAAGATCGGTCCGGTAGCTTACCGACTAGAACTGCCTGAGGAACTAAGTGCAGTTCATAACATGTTTCATGTGTCGAATTTGAAAAGATGTCTGGCGGATTAGACATCGGTGTTACCCTTAGAGGGTGTGCAAATAAGTGATAGGCTCAACTTCGTAGAGGAGCCCATCGAAATAGTGGACGGTAAGATCAAGCAACTTAGACACAATAAGATCTCGTTGGTCAAAGTTAGATGGAATTCGCAACGAGGCCCAGAATTTACTTGGGAACGAAAGGATGAATTTCGGAAGAAATACCCCCACCTATTTCCTCAAAAGGAAGTAGTGGACGCGTAAAATTTCGAGGACGAAATTTTTATAACGGGGGGAGAATGTAACGATTCCGGCAAATCCAGGTATACCCTAGCCGGAATATACTATTTACGTGTTATTTAATACTGAGTGTATGAGTTATAGTACGTTTATACGAATATATATGGTTCACAGTATGAATCATACTCAATTATATAGTGAATCGTATTGGAATTACAATTAATCAATGTTCGGTTATTGAAACCCGAACGAATCGGGAATTACATTATAGACGAAGTATATAACGTTTAATGATATTTACGAAGTATTAATGCTTCGGGATAAGTAAATTATAGCACAGAAAAAGGATTTCGATTTAATGGTACGTCGGTACGCTAAACGAAACCTTTAACACCAAACCAAGCAAGAGACGATCAATCAAGCCGAAAAAGATGCGTAATTATTAATAATATGATGTTTTAATGTCATGAGTTAAGTTTTTAAAGTTTTTAAATCAGTTTTATATAAATTTTATGTTAACCCGAAAAACAACCATTTTAGGCTCGTTTCAAGCCGAATTACGAGTTAAACGAGAAACGAACTGAACCAGACTATCCACAACATTATCCGGATTGTGTAATCCGAATATGTGGCTTAGAATGGATTTGTGGGACCCACCCCCACCTCCACTTGGACCAACCGGCCCTATATGCACACACACACACTTCATTTGTTATTTTTTTTTTAGATCAAAAACTCTCTCAATCTCTCAATCCTTTCAACATCCATTCAAAATCCTTGATTTCTAACAAGACTTTGAAGGTAAAAACATGGTTTAGTTGGTTAAATCATAGTATTGATTTCTTTATTTTGAGTTGTTTTGCAAGAACAAGAGGTTCCAAGTGAAATATGGGTGAAAACCCGAGATGGAACCGGTTCTCGTGTGATCAAGGGATGTATACAAGTTATACAAAGGATCTTGATCCAAGTAATTAGTTAAAAGTGTTTAGAATGAATTTTTACGGTTGAAATCTTGTCAAATGAGTTTTCCATGTGAAAGACGGGTGAAAACCCGAGATGAAACCGACTCTTGCATGATCAAGAGATGTATACATGTTATACAAGGGATCATGGTCCAAGAAATGAGTAAAAAGAGTCGGGAATGGATTTCTACGGTTAAAACCTTTGTTTTTACTTAAAAACCGACACTTTGAAAGAAATGGTTTGATTATTGGTGTAACTTGCTTGGTATAGTGATATTGTGCTTGTAAGTGTTGTATCTAGCGGCTAGCAAAGGCTAGAAACCGAGATCCTTGCGATCTAAAGCTAGAAAACACAAAATAGTTCGGTTTTCGTGTGTATATGAGATTTGGACAGATTTTCGTGTGCTTAGAGTCGGGTCACGAAATTTCACAGAGATGATCTACACATGAAAATATGAGATTTGTGAATTTTTGGTAATTTTTGGATAAAAGATGAATATTTGGTGAATTTAATGCTCGGTTTTGGCCAAAAATAGTGAAAAATAGCAAAACATGATGAAAAATTCCGGAAAATTTAAGATAAGCTTTTTATATCATATAAAAGTCACCCACAAAATTTGAGCTCAGTTGGAAAAGCCTAAGTAGGCTTTTCGGTGAAACGAGTTCTAGGGCTTTCTAGCTCGGTTTTGGGTGAAAATGGCTTGAAAAATAAGTTTTAAATTCTGGAAAAATTTCAGAAAGTTATGAGGATGATAGAGATCATCCCAGAAAAATTTGGGATTTTTCTAAAGTGTTTTGGTATTTTTGATATATTTAGTGTTTTAATAAGATTTAAAAATAGATAAATAAATGTAAATATAGGAAAATAAATCTGGGAAAATTCCAGAAAGTTATGAGGATGATAGAGATCATCCCAGAAAAATTTGGGATTTTTCTGAAGTGTTTTGGTATTTTTGATATATTTAGTGTTTTAATAAGATTTAAAAATAGATAAATAAATGTAAATATAGGAAAATAAATCTGGGAAAATTCCAGAAAGTTATGAGGATGATAGAGATCATCCCAGAAAAATTTGGGATTTTTCTAAAGTGTTTTGGTATTTTTGATATATTTAGTATTTTAATAAGATTTAAAAATAGATAAATAAATATAAATGTAAGAAAATAAATCTGGAAAATTTTTTACAAAATTCCTTACTGTTAAATTAAGTTTTGTGCAAAATTTCAAGACCCGAGACTAATCGGGTAATTATTTGTGCTAAAAAGAACATAAAAACAAGTTTTTAAAGCTTAAAACGTGTAAACCGGCAAAGTTCGCATAAGCGAGCTGACTGGTACATGAAAACTCTAAAAATAGACTATTTCATAAATCTAAGTAAATTAAGTAAAAATAAATCATCCGAAAATAATTCGGATGATTTGGGTAATTTTACCCGATTTTACCGTTTCCGGCACCGAAATACCGGAAACGGGCCCCACGGCCAAACGGGGTGTCAAACCGAGCTATAATTTCATCACCTTAACTAAATTGACTGTCAAACTCTAAGCAATGTCAATCTGAGTCCTTAGAAGTGTCACGGGGTTAACATTGTCCCCGAATCGAGTACAGTACTGGGTTAACAATGTTCCCAGATGTACCGATTGATATGTATTTAAGTTATGGGAATTATATAGTAACGACTAGATATTATATTACAGATCCAGGCACGTAGCTGTTCCTTATATTACTCACCGACTCACAAAAAAGGTGAGTTTTCACGAGCCCCTTTTAATGAATTGTTTTAATTATATTTTCCCGGGGCGGAAAACATGTCTTATTTAAAGTATTTAAGTACATACCGATCGTATGGAAATACTTGTACATTTATATATATATGGACTGATGCATAGAATATATAAAATGTTTATAATGTGTTATTGTTCTGGGGTAACATAGTTCCCAGGGGTTATATTGTTCTGGGGTAACATAGTTCTCAGGGGTTATTATTGTTCTGGGGTAACATAGTTCCCAGGGGTTATTATTGTTCTGGGGTAACATAGTTCCCAGGGGTTATTGTTGTTCTGGGGTAACATAGTTCCCAGGGGTTATTGTTGTTCTGGGGTAACATAGTTCCCAGGGGTTATTATTATTCTGGGGTAACATAGTTCCCAGGGGTTGTTATTGTTCTGGGGTAACATAGTTCCCAGGGGTTATTATTGTTCTGGGGTAACATAGTTCCCAGGAAGTTAAATGAAATGTTCTGGGGTAACATAGTTCCCAGCATGATTATATGGTTAATAAATGATCATTAAAAATGATTTGTCAGTGTTTATTTAAATTAGTGAAACTCACCAACTATTCGTAGTTGACCCGTTTTCTTTACATGTTTTCTAGGTATGCCCAAGTTGGAATGATTGATATGTGCTTAACTATCTGTGCTACCTGTTGGAAGCTTGCTGCTCTATGTTTTGTAATGAATTTATTAATGTTTTATTGGTAATATATGTGTGTAACACCTAGACAGTAACGCAACTCGCAACAATGTAATATGTTATAAATTAATGTAGTGGTATTTTCTTTATAAGCAATGCTGTTGATATCAGATGTGTCTGTTGCATCCCGTGTACGTTTCCGCTGCGGTTACGGGGTGTTACATTCAAATACCAGTAGGGCCTATATGAGTCGTATAGGGTCTATATGACTCGTATAGGTGTAGTGTCAAGTCATATTCGGTTAGGAGTGTCAGTTTTCATTTATTTGTATCGTATAGCCCTATACGAGCCCTATAGGTCTATATGGCTCGTATAGGGTCTATATGACTCGTATAGACCCTATATGGTCTGTCGGGTCGTATACCATCTATACGGCTCGTATAGGCCATAAATAATTATAAATATCTGGTCAAATTACAGGTGACATGCTGCCTATATGAGTCGTATAGACCCTAGACGACTCGTATAGGGTCTATACGAACAAGAATATCTATACGACTCGTATAGACTGCAAAAAGCTACCACACTATCACCTGTGTACGCATGTTAATAAGTTATGCCTATACGACTCGTATAGGCGCCATGCGAGCCGTATAACCTTATTCACACACCATGGGGATGGTGTTTGTATATAACAACCCTTACTGTTTCGCAATATATCGTTCTATTAATTATGGATTTGACCAACTGATTAAGAGGTAATTTCTGAACAGTTGAACATGTTTCTAAAACATACCATTAAAAGATTTCATGAACCACTAAAAGTTTTAAGCAAACACACTCTACCTCGAATCATTAGGAAACTACTAAACGGCCCAAAAGTCAAGTGAATAATTGTAGATAAAACCATATGTTTAATTTGTACTACAATGTATAACTTTATGTATTTATAGGATAACTAATGAAATTTGATTCATCCAAGCTCAATTTATATCTTTATTCCTCTACAATGTATAAGTTCATGTATTTATATCCTTATTCCTCTACAATGTATAAGTTCATGTATTTATATCCAAATTCCAATACAATGTATAAGTTCATGTATTTATAGGATAACTAATGAAAATTGATTCATCCAGGCTCATTTATATCTTTAATCCTCTTAAAGATTCAAGGAACACAACAGCTTCAAACCATATATTTAGGTCATGTGTAGTGAATGGCTACAAAATGGAAGAATTTTCGACATATTGCGTCACGTCAATCAGTAGAGGGGTGATTTTTATTTTAGAGGTGTAGTGGTGTTCTAGACCAAGTCGCCCCTTTTTAATTTTTTTATTATTATTTTCATAACAAATCAATCCTGGCGACAAATCTATATCCCTCAACTTATCGCCCGAATATCGTCTGAGGGGCGGTGTTGTAGCCCCCTTGTAGCACAAAAACCACCAACTTATCATCCCACTACGCATACACTTATAGACATACTATTCACTAAACGAAGTAAATGATATTGATATACATACATCATGTTCGGTGGATTAAATGGATTAATTAGATCATATGCTTACCCGCACCCGAAGACCCTCCATGATCCGGCCCAATGTTATTCTCTATTTTATTTTCTAAGTTATGCAATTTTAATTTTCATGTTTATTTTCTTTTTGTTTACATTGTCGGTTATTTTATTTAGTATGTTTTTTTTATTTGTTTTTTTTCCTTAAATAAACCCACCTTTGTAGGGTGAATGTTAGTGGGTGGGTTAGTGGAAATTCTATGTAAAAGTTTTGGATGAAATGAAACAAGGCAGTGAATTTATGACTGAAAAGTTATTGTAATGTATTGATTTATCTATTGAGAGTAAGAGTTAGATTAATATGTATAATTTGTCTATACAAGTTCAACTTTTGACAAGTTGGATGGAGTTTTTAGACTCGGTCCTCTAACCAGAGTCACTACAAGAAATTTGAGTTTTAGCGGCAACAAAAGTTGCCGCTAAAGACCCCGTAAGTCGCCACTAAAAGAAATAGCGGCGACATGTCACCGCTAATTAGTCGCCACTAGTTCCGCGCTGCTGATGCCCTGTTTGTCGCCTCTATTCTTTAGCGCGTCGCCAGAGAAATTGCCAGAGGCGGAGTTCCACATTTTGAATGCTACAAAATGTTAGAGTAACAATAAACTGAATTTGTAAAACAAACCAAAACAAAACACACTTAGATTCTCATTAAAATCGTTTAAAATTACATGAACTGTAAATGACTTCTACATAAAATTACAAGAAATAAAAAACGGGTGGCCGGAACTCGAAAATACGGTGGTAGTCCGACAGCGATAGAGCTTAATAAGTGGTGGAGCTTGATGGTAGCAGATCTTGAAAATACGGTGGTGGAGATTGATGGTGCCAAATCTTGAAATTATGGTGGCGGATCTGAAGGTGTTCCTGGTTACGGTGAGCTTCAAAAAGATGGTTGACGGTGACGT
>NW_027500780.1:0-38983 GCF_021521415.1 Bidens hawaiensis | reverse complement strand
CGTACACGGGATGCAACAGACACATCTGATATCAACAGCATTGTTTATAAAGAAAACACCACTACAATAATTTAAACGTATTACATTGTTCCGAGTTTCATTACCGACTAGGCGTTATCACATAAGTTTTACCAATAGTACGTTAACATGTTTAAAACAAAATATAGACCCTTAAGCTTCCACAAAATAGCACACATCATCAAGCACGTATCACTCATTCCAATTTGGGTGTACCTAGAAAGCATGTAAAGAAAACGGGTCAACTACGAATAGTTGGTGAGTTTCACTAATTTAAATAAACCATGACAAATCATTTTAATAATCATAAATTAATGATGGTATTATGCTGAGCCTACAAGTGAAAACTCTGTTAACCCAGAAACACATTTAATAACCTCTGGGGACACTGTTAACCCAGAAACACATTTAATAACCTCTGGGGACACTGTTAACCCAGAAATACATTTAATAACCTCTGGGACACTGTTAACCCAGAAATACATTTAATAGCCTCTGGGGACACTGTTAACCCAGAAATACATTTAATAAACCTCTGGGAACACTGTTAACCCAGAACACTGTTTCGGGCCTTACAATATTAGCAACTCAGACAATTACCATCTCAATACATTACCGTACGATTCCCGTACAATAAACATTATATAAATACATTCATTTCCATGCGATCGGCATGTACTTAAACACTTTGATAAAAAACATGCTTTCCGCCCCGGAAAAATATTTAAAACAGTTCAATAAAAAGGGGCTCGTGAAAACTCACCTTTTTGGTGAGCAGAGATGTAATACTGGCACGGCTACCTGTCCGGATCTGTAATACGATCCCTAAGTCGTTACTACACAATTTCTATTAATATAACTTAAATTCGTGTTAACCGGTACGTCCGGGAACACTGTTAACCCAGTACCGTACACGATCCGGGGACAATGTTAACCCCGATACACTTCTCAGGACTTAGATTGTGATATCACTTAGAGTTCTTTAGTCAAAACTACCATTAGTTTGTTTTCTCGTTTTGCGTGCCTAGCACGGTTATTCGTCTTTATGTTTTCAAAAAATGAGTTTGGCCACATACGACCCGAAAATAGTTGTTATTGATATTTTAATTAAAGTGGTGAAATTAGAGCTCGGTTTAGACACCCCGTTTGGCCGCGGGGCCCGTTTCCGTCTTTAATATACCGGAAACGACTAAATCGGGTAAAATTACCCAAATCATCCGAATTATTTTCGGATGATTTATTTTTACTTAACTAACTTAGTTTCATGAAAATAGTCCATTTTTAAGGTTTTTATACACCAGTCAGCTCGCTTAGGCGAACTTTGCCGG
Organism: Bidens hawaiensis; assembly: GCF_021521415.1. NCBI lineage: Eukaryota > Viridiplantae > Streptophyta > Magnoliopsida > Asterales > Asteraceae > Bidens > Bidens hawaiensis. Next base: position 37,637 of record NW_027500780.1, on the reverse strand, counting down.
TTTACACGTTTTAAGCTTTAAAAGTTTGTTTTTAAGTTCCATTTAGCACAAATAAATATCTGTTTAGTCTCGGATCTTGAAATTTTGCACAAATCAGTTTTTGACAGTAAGGAATTTTATAAAAATATTTCCAGAATTAATTTTTATGTTTAACATTTATTTATCTATTTTTAAACGTCATTTAAACACCAAATATGCCGAAAATACCAAATGACTTTAGAAAAATCCCAAATTTATCTGAGATGACTCCTGCCATCCATATAGTTCCCAGTAATTTTTACAGAACCAAAAACTCATTTTTCGTGCCATTTTCACCAAAACCGAGCTAGAAAACCCTAGAACTCGTTTTACCGAAAAGCCTACTTAGACTTCTTCAATGGACCTGAAATTTTGTGTGTGACTTTTATATGTTATAAAAAGCTTATCTAAAGTTTTCCAGAATTTTTCATGATGTTTAGCTATTTTTCACCATTTTTAGCCAAAACCGAGCATTAAATTCACCAAATATTCATCCTTTATCCAAAAATTACCAAAATTTCACAGATCTCATATTTTCTTGTGTAGATCATCTCTGTGAAATTTCATGACTCAACTCTAAGTCTACCACAATCTGTCCAAATCTTACAAATCATACGAAAAACCGTACTACCTTGTGTTTCTAGCTTTATATCGCAAAGATCTTGCTTTCTAGCCTTTGCTAGCAACTAGATACAACACCTACAAGCACAACAACACCACACCAATAAAGTTATACCCACAATCAAGCCATTTCTTTCATAGTTTCGGTTAAGACATCAAAACAAAGATTTTAACCGTAAAAATTCGTTTTTGACTCTTTTAAATCCTTTCTTGGACCAAGATCCCTTGTATAACTTGTATACATCACTTGATCACGCAAGAATCGGTTTCATCTCGGGTTTTCACCCATTTTTCACTTGAAACTTCATTCTCTTGCAAACAACTTAAGATCATGGAATCAAAACTATGAATCAACCATTAAAACCATGTTTTTACCTTATGATTCTTGTTAAAAATCAAGGATTTGGATGAATGTTGAAGAGTGTTGAGAGGATTTTGGAGTTGGGGTGTTAGAAAAAAGAAAATGGATTGTGTGTGTGCACCACATGGACCGATCGGTCCATGTATGGTGTGGGGGGGGCCCACATCTCAAACCTTGGCCACACATTTGGATTGTGTAATCCGGATAACGTTGTGGATAATCTGGTTCAGTTCGTTTTTCGGTTAAACACTTAATTCGGCTTAAAACGAGGCTAAAACGGTCGTTTTTCGGCTTAAAATTTAAATTTATATAAAACCGATTTAAAAACTTTAAAAACTTAAACCATGACATTTATTGACTTAACACATCATATTGTCGGTAATTGTGCATCTTTTTCGGCTTGATCGATCGTCTCTTGCTTGGTTTGATGTTAAAGGTTTCGTTTATCGTACCGACGTACTAATAAATCGAAATCCTTTTTCTGTGCTATAATTCACTTATCCCGAAGCTTTAATACTTCGTACACATCACTAAACATTATATATTTCGTCTATAATGTAATCCCCGATTCGTTCGGGTTTCAATAATCGTTCATCGACTAATCGTAATTTCGATACGACTAGCTGTATATTCGAGTATAATTCGTACTGTGAATCTTATATACTCGTATAAACACATTATAATTCATATATTCAGTATTGAATAACACGTAAATAGTATATTCCGGCTAGGGTATACCTGAATTTGCCGGAATCGTTACTGTTTTATGTTTAAACTAATTTGAATGTTTATTATGATTAGATATGACAGCTATGTAATATATTATGGTTGAAGTTTTAATATTCCGCGAATGTTTTAATTAACTATGATATTTAGAACTATGTTTATGAGTAAATCCAACGTCCAAATGTGAGGCACCGGTAATGGGGCCTTACAAGTTGGTATCATAGCATTAATTCGAGAGAATTAAGCATCCTACATGCTTAGACTCGAACAAAGAATGAGATTTAAGTAAGAAAAGAAAGAAGATGCCAGTTCAAGAAAGCCATGTGTCTCTCAAGCAAGCTCGGTAATGGTAAGTTGCATGATTAAATGCATGTAAAGATTTAGAAATATATGTATATGCATGTTAAATGAAAGTGAAAGAGTATATGATGTTAGCTTAATTGCTAAATAAAGAATGTTTGTATGCTAGCTTAACTGCTAGAGAACGAATGTATGAATGCTAGTGATGAGTTGTAAAACACACTTACTTTCCGTATCGTTTTAGCATGTTTTACATACTTAATTATTTAATTAATAAGAGTTATGGATGGTTTTTACATGATTTTACAAAGTTTGAATGTTAATTGTAGGTTATGAATTTTACAAGAGAAAAGAGTAAAGTTTGAAGACTCTAAGGGCTTATTTTATCAAGTTTAAAGATTACAAGTCAAGGACTGACCCAAGCCCACAAGATCCATGTCTTTTACTTATTATTATATTAAGTTAATAAAAAAAGAAGAACCCGAACTTCTGCCACAAGTCCGATCGGAAGTCTCAAACAAAAAAGAGAAAAGAAAATTTGGTCTTTGGTTTTGCTAGGAATTGGTTAATTTGTTTTGTTTGTTTTAAGGAAACATACATATTTGTGGCTGGTGTTAAATCTCACGGAAGCACAAGTGGGCAGCAATATATCACAAATATTATACAACAATTATAAAACAGCCAGCCCTAGTTCTGATCGGCAATTTTCAGCAAACAAGGAGAGAAAAATTTATTTTGTGAGCATCTTGGCAGCTAGGTGAGGAAGGAAATCATCGAGGGTGACTTGGTACAGAAGCTAGAGACCGTAATCAACAATAAACTCATCCATAATATTAAGTAAATTACTCATAAACTTTGTCTTTTGTTCAAGAACCTTAACTAGTTGATTTAATCTTTTACTTTGGATTGTTTTGCAAGTAACTTGAAGATTGACTTGTGCTTGATTGTTATTAAATCTTGAATGAGTTTAATTATGTTTATGTTGAGTTTTAGGATGTTTAACTTAAGTATTAGCTGCTGTTCAAAAATAATGTGTAGCTAAACTTGTTAGTTCTACCTAGGTTTGATGTTTATTGTTAGGTTTTAGTTAGTAACATGGATTGTTGATCATCATGGCTTGAATTGTTAATAAAAAGTTTGGTTTAACATTGAATTAGGTTGTGTTTAGTGGTTGTGAATTCATTAATTATACTCATATACCTCTTGCTTTGATTAATTGAATACGTTTTGATTGATTTGTTGCTTGTTAGACTCTTTACTTCGTGTTTAGGGTTTGTTTGCGGGAAGTACAACCGTAGGGTTTAAGTGAGTGTTTTAATTGATTATATTCAGCGGGTGTACACCTTCTTAGAGACCAAGAGGTGATAGGAAGTAAACTCGTCTAATAGCTTTTACCTGTTAGGATTAAGATCGCGCGAGAGCGGGTTTGGTTCTTGTCGGGTTTGGGTTTTGAGCGATTAGTTGATCTAGTTTAAGTTAAACTAAAATGTTCCTCTATCCTTGGTTGCGTAGTATTCGTCTCGATTAGGGTAGTGTGTCGGTGAGACCGAGAGGACAGTCGGCATTAGAGCACTTTAACAATTCGTTTCCCGGTTTGTTCTTAAAATCAACTAAGTGTAAGTTAGAGTTAGTTGGTGAGACCGAGAGGTGATCTAGCTTCCTGAGTGAACCTTAGTTGTGTCATCCTTAGGAACCGGTGTTGTGAGAATCCTCAATCCATTATCTTATTATACCTTCAATATGATTCTTACCTAGGTAGACGTTTTCTCCGATTGCAGTCAAGCTTCCAAGTTTCGTTAAGAGTTTCATTAAGTTTAGTTAAGTCTAGTTAATTAATTTAGTTTAAGTAAGTAAGGTTAAGTAGTTAATTATCTTAAAAATCATTTAAATATTCTTAGGTGAGTCTTGGTTAGGGTTAAGTATTAAAAACGTTTTCACGTGTCCTTGTGTTCGATACTTGGACTTCATTAGTGCTATACTATTAGTGATCGGTACACTTGCCGGTTTTGTGTGGTTTCTTTAAGATTTTCGTTTAATAAATTTAAAGCTTAGTTGTGAGAGCATCATTATACACACATCAGCTAGCTTAATTTCTAGGGATAAGAATGTATGTTATATGTATATTATGATTGTGTGAGAAGTAGAAACTAGCACTAGTGAGATCACAAAGGGAAGTATGTAGAACCTGAGAAGTAATGTAAAAAGTTAATTACACTTGGCCACTATCATTAACTACTTATCTTACGAATCATGTGCTAAATAATTCCTAGGGTGATAACGTTTGTGTTTCCTTAGTGTAACATCCCTAACTTTCCGAATAATAATAATAATAATGAATATTGACTCGTTATGACGGAAAAGTTTACTTAAGTTAATCAATAAATAGTAAAATGGTAAAAAGGGAAAGATAAGTAGGCTAATTAAATAGAATTAATCATGGACCAAAAAGGAAAGATGGGCCTTAGGTCCATGGGCTTAAGGGAGTATAAATACCCCTTAAACCCTAATTCTTTCCATTTTCCATCCATTCTACACTCTTGCCTACACCATAAAACATACACTTAAGCCTAAAACACCTCCATAGCCGTCGGCCACCATCCGAACACAAAACAAGCATCATAGCATAGGATCTTCGATCATACAAGTGAACTAACAAGTCCAAGATCTCGTCTCTAGCTATCCGTGACCTTAAAAACGTCTAAAGGTATGTTCTTTACGTTTAAAGATTACATTTTTGTGGACGGTTTGCCATGAAACTCAAACCTAGAAGATGGGGTGTAGATAAATCATAAAGTTGCAAACTTGATGATTAAAATGGACTTAACAGACTTATGATTAAATACGGTTCATATTGGAAACCCTAGATCTAGCCTAGAACGTTTTAACCCTATAAAGGTTTGAGCTTTATGTCTAAACGGGTTAGATCTTGAAGCCGTGGTGGTAATGGGTGTAAAACAATTATGAATGATGGCCAAAAAGGGGTTAAAAGTTCATGAATCGAACCTTAGAACAGTAACTGAGCATGATAGAAGCATAAAAATGGAAAGATGAGCTGAACTGGGTGTTCTCGGCCAAGATTGAGGGTTCTCGGCCAACCAATGTCCTCGGCCAGATACGGGATCTCGGTCAACGAGAGTTCTCGGTGACCTGGGTTCTCGGTCATCATCAGATCTTGGTCAAACCTTAATTCTCGGTCAGATCAGTGTTCTCGGCCAACTCAGTTCTCTGTTTGGATTTGGGCCTGAGTCCAGTTGGGCCTAGATACCGTAATGGACAGTTCGTCCTGAATCAGCTAAGCCCATATCCAATTTAGACAAACTAGCCCATTATCTTGCAGCTTAACCCCAGCCAGGGGCTCTGCCCCTTGGACCCCGCTAGGGGCTGCCTCCCCTAGAACCCCGCTGCCAGAGGCGCTGCCCCCGGACCCCCGTTCGTTGTGGGTTATATAAAGATAGAAATACGATGCGAGTAGTAATAGATAATTGATACGTGTAATTGTTTACAGTTAGTCGTGCACAGCTCAAGAAGGGAATAACTATTATCGGTGAACGTAACCGCATTCAAGTGAGTTTCTAGCCCCATTTCCTTGTTATGTTTTCGGGGCTATGTGCATACTCGATGTGATAGTTAATACACTTACCTTAACTGGTAAGTGTATGCCTTATATGGTTTATATGTTATGTATGTATATCTTAAATGTGAATGAAAGCTTGTCGGTACGTGAACGATCTTCGGATACAGCACGTGCCAACAAGGGAGGTATGTTTATGATAGATGAATGTGTATGTTAGATATATGTACAATATATGAATATGTATGAATGATTAAAGAAAGTATGTATGATACGAGTATGTAAAGACAGTATGTACGAAGATGAAGAAAGAGGGACGAGACCCTAATAATATATGAGATAGAGAAGAAAGGGACCAGACCCTAATAATATCTAAGATAGAGAAGTAAAAAGGGACCAGACCCTACTAATATCTGAGATATACAAGAAAGGGATCAGGCCCTAATAATATCTGAGATAGACAAAGGAAAGAGGGACCAGACCCTAATAATATCTGACATAGAAAAGGAAGTGATCAGACCCTAATAATATCCGAGATAGAAAAACGACGGTAATTTATATAGTATGAAAGTAATAAAGTACGAACGTATGTATGATCTTATGAAATGAAAATGAATTAGTAAAGTAATTATTATGTATCTTCGGATGCATAATGGAAGGTAAGTGTATGTGTTGTATTATTTGTGATTAACTAGAACTCACCTAGCGTAGCTGACTTTTAGTATGCACGCAGGTGAGTAGGATGAGGCAGCTCGCTTGAGGGGACATGTGGCATTGAATAAGAGGCTAGCATCGGAAGACTCAAGACATTTAAGTTTAATGCTTTGTTTATTTTGAAAGACGAGATGTTGTTTTAAGACAAGTTATGGTTCGTTATGAAATGTTTTATGAAGTTTTTACATTCCGCGTAAAGTTTTTATCAACTCTAATATTTAGAGCTATGTTGATGAGTAAATCCAACATCCAATGTAGGGCACCGGTAATGGGCCTTACAAGTTGGTATCAGAACAAAGTTCAAGAGATTTAAGCATCCTACATGCTTTGACTCGAACAGAGAATGGGATTTAAGTAAGAAAAGAAAGAAGATGCCAGTTCAAGAATGCCATGTGTCACTCAAGCAAGCTCAGTAAAGGTAAAGTGTATGGTTAGGTATGTATGTTAATGTTTGTTTAATTTCTAAATAAAGGATACGTGAATGTTAGGGATATGATTAATTGATTGTTTGATTGATTAACTGTTTACGGTAGAACCAGCACAAATAGACTCATAAGGGGAAGTGTATAGGACACGGAAAGTAACGTGATCAGCTAATCACAACTGGCCAATGTCATTACCTGTTAGCCTTACTATCCATGTACTAAATAGTTCATTGAGTGATGACGTTTGTGTCTTCCCTTCCAGAATACGATGGCTGGATCTAGAGAAGTTGTTGGAGCAGAAGGCCGGACTGGACGTCGTGGCAGGCCTCGTCGTGTCCAACGACCTTCGGTAGAAACAACTTCCAACACCGGAGTTAAAGGAAGCGCAACTGGAAGAAACCCAGAAAATAATAAAGGGGTCCAACTCGATCCCTTAATCCAAGAAGCTATTGTACAAGCTGTAGCCATTGCAGTGAAGAACTTGAACCCAGAGGGGTCTGCTGGAGGTCGTGAAAGAACTGCTGAAGGAGCGGGAGGAGGCAGTACGAAAGATGATGAAGGGGAGAGGGAGGCTTTGAATGAGGTGGTCTGTGAAAGTTGATGATAGGAAGAGGGGCCGAGGCGGTTGCAACTATAAGTCCTTCAAGGGTTGTGACCCGCCGAAGCTGACTGGTTTGGGAGACGCAATAGCTACCCTTCAATGGATAACCGCCATGGATAAAATTATCCGCATTAGCGAATGCCACTCAGTCATTCGGTGATGAGGCTATATATTGATGGGAAAGTGTGGAGCAGAGGAAGACTCGGGATGAGATTAAGGCCATGAAGTGGGAGGATCTGAAGGATTTAGTGATGAAGAGGTTCTATGCTGACGCCAAGGTTGAGAGGGCGGAGATGAAGTTTCTGAACCTGAAAGCTGGGACGATGACACATCGTGAGTATACCACCGAGTTCAACCGAATGTCTAGGTTGGTACCCGATATGGTTAACACTAAGGCTAAGAGGATCAACGGTTATGTGAGGGGATTGCCATTGAAAGTCCGCACGCTAGTCAGGACAAGTAAACCTGCTACCTTTGACTCTGCTGTCGAGCTCGCAGAGATGGTTTATGCAGACCTGGCTGCGGATGATATTGTGGTGGAAGAAGAGAATAAAGATAAGAAATGGGTCAATGTCAAACGACCTGGTACTCAGTTGTGGAACTCCAAGGAAAAGAAGCAGAAAGTGTGGGAGAAGAGACCGTGCAAGACGTGTGGTAAAATGCACGGTGGTGAGTGCAAGTGGGGTAAAGGATCTGATGTGTGTCATAAGTGTGGTAAGAATCATGGAGGAGAGTGCAGGCTAGGGTCGAATGCCTATTATAAATGTGGAAAAGTGGGACATTATGCCCCAGATTGTACCGCCAAGTCTGCATGTTATAAGTGCGGTAAGACGGGCCGTTTTGCTAGAGAATGCACCGAGGGTGAAGCTGGAGGTAGTGGGAAGAAGGATGCCGATCAAGCTAGGCCAAGAAGTAGAGCCTACATACTGACTCAGGAACAAACCAAGCAGATTCCGGATGTCGTCACTGGTACGTTGTTAGTAAACGGTATTTCCGCTTTAGTATTATTTATTCAGGTGTGAATAGGAGTTTCGTAGCTACACCATTTAGTAAATTAGCTAAAATGAAATGTTGCCGAGTGTCTAAAACTTTTATAGTAGAAACCTCTAGCGACACCTCGGTTAAAATAATGAGAATGGTTAAGGACTGTAAGATAGAGTTAGAGGGACATGAGTTCCCTGCTACCTTGTATGTTATGACCTTAGGAGGGTTTGATGTAGTTTTGGGAATGGATTGGTTGTCTGAGTATGAAGCTCAGATAGTGTGTAAGAGTAGGATAATAAGATTAAGGTCCTTGGATGGTAGTGCGGTGATGGTTTATGGTGATAAGGAAAGTTCTGGGCTTAATGTCATTTCGATGATAAAAGCTGAGGGCTTGTTAAGGCGAGGGTGCGGTGCCTACCTGGCGTATGTTGTTAACACTACGGCCGAGACGAAAGAAATGAAAGATGTTCCCATCGTGCGCGACTACCCAGAAGTATTCCCTGAGGATCTTCCGGGGTTGCCACCGGAGCAAGAGATAGAATTCCAGATAGATTTAGTACCAGGAGCCCAACCCTTCGCGAAAGCGCCTTACCGTCTTGAGCCGTCCGAGATGAAAGAATTGATGTCCCAACTGCAAGAACTCCTCTACAAAGGTTTTATAAGACCAAGTGTTTCCCCGTGGGGCGCACCCGTGTTATTCTTGAAGAAGAAGGATGGAAGTATGAGAATGTGGATAGACTATCGCGAGTTGAACAAGCTTACGATAAAGAATAGATATCCTTTGCCAAGGATTGATGATCTGTTTAACCAACTGCAAGGTTCAAGTTGGTTCTCACGAATAGATCTCATATCAGGCTATCATCAATTGAAAGTGAAAGAGGTAGACATCCCAAAGACAGCGTTTCAGACGCGGTATGGACACTACGAGTTCCTCGTAATGTCATTCGGTCTAACGAATGCTCCCGCAGCATTTATGGACATGATGAATAGGGCGTGTCAGCCAATGTTGGACAAGTCAGTTATCGTTTTCATCGATGTTATACTGATTTATTCAAAGAGCGAGTTTGACCATGCCGAGCATCTGAGAGAAGTATTGGAAACTCTGAAGAAAGAGAAGTTGTATGCTAAGTTTTCGAAATGCGCATTCTGGTTGCGAGGAGTGCAATTTTTAGGTCACGTGATCAATCCTGAAGGGATTACCATGGACCCATCTAAGATTGAGGCTATAAAGAATTGGAAGACTCCACAGAATCTGACTGATATACGAGGCTTCCTAGGGTTAGCTGGATACTATAGGAGATTCATCGAAGGTTTTTCCAAGATAGCCGCACCGTTGTCCGGTATGACCCGAAAGTCGATAGTATTCAGTTGGGGTAAGTTTCAGGAAGAGGCTTTTCAGTAGTTAAAGAAGAGACTCACACAAGCTCCAATCCTTGCTTTACCCGATGGTGACGAGGATTTGGTTGTTTGTACTCATGCTTCGCATCGTGGTTTAGGTTGCATGTTGATGCAACGAGGAAAGGTGATAGCTTACACGTCTAGACAGTTGAAAGTCCATGAGAGTACCTATCCGACGCATGGCCTAGAGCTAGCAGCAGTAGTGCATGCTCTTAAGATATGGAGACATTATCTGTACGGTACTAAGTGTACTATTTACACAGATCATAAGAGCTTAAAGTACTTCTTCGAGCAGAAAGAATTGAATATGAGGCAGACAAGATGGTTGGAGTTGATAAAGGATTACGACTGCGACATTAAATACTATCCTGGTATAGCTAATGTGGTCGCCGACGCGCTAAGCCGTAAGAATGAGGAAGTCCTTGCAACAGTAAAGTCATACCAGCTGATTATGAACTCAAGCCTTTTTGAAGAAATCATCAAGGTGCAGTCAGAAGTGTTAGTAGACGAGAAGTTAGTAAAGAAGGAAAAGATTTACGGCTAGCAAGATGAGTTGATGAAAAACACTCATGGTGTTAAGACTAGGTTCGACCGTCTGTGGATCCTACGCCATGGTGATCTTAGAGATCGAATCTTAGATGAAGCGCATAAGTCAAGATACTCCATCCATCCAGGAGCAACAAAGACGTATCAAGATTTGAAAGAAGATTATTGGTGGATTATGTTAGTAAGTGCTTAACTTTCTTACAAGTCAAAGCCGAACATCAGAAACCTTATGGAAAAATGCAACCACTTGAGATACCTGAGTGGAAATGGGAACACATCACCATGGATTTCATAACTAAACTACCTCGTACAGCTAAGAATCATGATACCATCTGGGTGATTGTGGACCGTTTGACCAAGAGGCTATCTCGTCAGAAACGTTAGCAAGTTTGTTCATTAAAGAGGTTGTAACCAAGCATGGAGTACCATTATCAATCGGGTCTGATAGAGATACTCGGTTTACTTCGAGGTTTTGGAAGAAGTTCCATGAAGCCATGGGAACGAGATTGAGCATCAGTACGGCGTATCATCCTCAAACAGATGGACAGTCAGAAAGGACGATCCAAACCCTTGAGGATATGCTACATTCTTGTGTTTTAGACTTTGTCGGAAGTTGGGATGATCATCTGCACTTAGCAGAGTTCTCCTACAACAACAACTACCATTCGAGTATTGGTATGCCGCCGTTTGAAATGCTCTATGGTAGACGATGTAGAACTCCCGTATGCTGGGGAGAGATTGGTCAGAAGGAAATGGGAAGCTTAGAAGTGGTTCTGGAAACATCTTCAAAGTTCGATCAAATTAAGGCAAGAATGAAAGCTGCTCAAGATAGACATAAGTCGTATGTTGATAAGCGACGATGACCGATTGAGTTCAACGTTGGTGACAACGTGATGCTCAAGGTCTCTCCTTGGAAAGGAATTATTCGTTTCAGGAAGAGAGGAAAGTTGAGCCCAAGGTATATTGGACCATTCAAGATTATAGATCGCGTGGGTGAGGTAACTTATAAGCTGGATTTACCCGACGAGTTAGAAGGAATTCCTTCAACCTTCCATGTTTCTCATCTAAGGAAATGTCTAGCTGATGACACGTCTCACGTGCCATTGATGGACATCGAGGTTGATGAACACCTGAACTACATTGAGCAACCGATAGAGATTGTTGATCGTAAGGAAAAGCAGCTTCGTCACAAGGTTATACTATTGGTGAAAGTGATATGGAAGCATCGTAAGGGGTCAAACGCTACTTGGGAAGCTGAGGATGAGATGCGCAAGTTTTACCCTAGTTTGTTTAAGTAATAGTTAGGTTTCGGGGACGAAACCTCTTTAAGGAGGGAAGACTTGTAACATCCCAAAATTTCTGAATATAATAATAATAATAATAATAATAATAATAATAATAATAATAATAATGAATATTGACTCGTTATGACGAAAAAGTTTACTTGAGTTAATAAATAAACAGTAAAATGGTAAAAAGGGAAAGATAAGTAGGCTAATTAAGTAGAATTAATCATGGACCAAAAAGGAAAGATAGACCTTAGGTCCATGGGCTTAAGGGAGTATAAATACCCCTTAAACCCTAAATCTTTCCATTTTCCATCCATTCTACACTCTTGCCTACACCATAAAACACACACTTAAGCCTAAAACACCTCCATAGCCGTCGGCCACCATCCGAACCCAAAACAAGCATCATAGCATAGGATCTTCGATCATACAAGTGAGCTAACAAGTCCAAGATCTCGTCTCAAGCTAGCCGTGACCTTAAAAACGTCTAAAGGTATGTTCTTTACGTTTAAAGGTTACATTTTTGTGGACGGTTTGCCAAGAAACTCAAACCTAGAGTAGATCGGGTCTAGATAAATCATAAAGTTGCAAACTTGATAATTAAAATGGACTTAACAAACTTATGATTAAATACGGTTCATAAAGGAAACCCTAGATCTAGCCTAGAACGTTTTAACACTATAAAGGTTTGAGCTTTATGTCTAAACGGGTTAGATCTTGAAGCCGTGGTGGTTATGGGTGTAAAACAGTTATGAATGATGGCCAAAAAGGGGTTAAAAGTTCATGAATCGAACCTTAGAACAGTAACTGAGCATGGTAGAAGCATAAAAATGGAAAGATGAGCTGAACTGGGTGTTCTCAGCCAAGATTGAGGGTTCTCGGCCAAACCATGTTCTCGGCCAGATACGGGATCTCGGTCAACGAGAGTTCTCGGTGACCTGGGTTCTCGGTCATCATGAGATCTCGGTCAAACCTGAATTCTCGGTCAGATCAGTGTTCTTGGCCAACTCTGTTCTCTATTTGGATTTGGGCCTGAGTCCAGTTGAGCCCAGTGTCACACCCCGACCAAAGGCGGCGGAACATGCCGGGGTGCAACAATTGCTCATAAGCGCATGACACTATTTAAAGCGACAATATTTAACAAACTCATTTCATTTCACAACATCGAAAATGTCACATAACCAAATTTTCATAAGTCAAACACAACAAAATATAGCAAATCAAATATTGTTCATTTTTGCTAATATCCTAACGGTATTTGTGACGTTTTCTTCACCGAACTCCAAAATCAACCTAGATGCAAACCTGTAACATTTCATAAAATAAAGTTTATCAACACAAAGGTTGGTGAGCAATTCATAAGTTTGAACAGTAGATATATAGTATGAAAAGCCACAAATCTAGTATACAAAACCATAAATAAAAGCAACAACTTGGATAAATTGACAATCGCTAATAGAATTACGTTAGCTCCACCTAGCTACAAGGGATTGCCAAGTAGTCTTGGATTTAATAGAAGATCGTTAATTGCATTACGTTAACGACACCTTGCTACAAGGGGATGCCATGTAGTCTAGGATTTATAGATTCCACCAGCCGAAAGCGATAAACACATAGGCATATAAGCATAGAACACCAAATCGAGCAATTATTCAAGTAAAGTATACAACGACGTTTGTGGTTTAAGACTCAAGTATAAAGCATTTGATTTGAATAAGTATGAAATGTCACCCCAAAACAAAAGATAGAAAACGGGGTATGAAGTTACTCACGTTCAAGTATAAAACTTGATCGGTAAAAGATGAATAACCGGATGGATGAAGTTTAACGAGCAAGGCCTAAATAACAATAAAATCTTGGATTTAGAATGGTTGTCTTGAAGATCTTTAAATAAAATAATTGTTGCAAAAAGTAAACAATTAAATTTCAAGGTTTAAAATGTAACTATTTAAGAATTTATAATAACAATCCTTTAAAAATGTAAGTTTGCTCGAAACCGGGTTAAAGTATCTAACCTTAATATTTACTTAACCAATGTTAAGTAATAAGGTGGGAAAAATGCTAAAATGCAAGTTCCTTTGGGACAAAGATACTAAAACGGGTTTTTTAACGAGTGTTCGGGTTGTCGGTTCGGGTCTTGACAAATGGTCAAACCCAAAGTCAACTTTCCAAAATATTAATTATTATGAGATAACTCATTAAAACATAATAACACTTAACCAAGTATGTAGATATATTGTTTTAGAACTAACAACGTACGTTAAGCGAGTGTTCGGTTTTGTCGGTCCAACTATGTTATGAGACCAAGTTGGATCCAACATTTCCATGTACTTAAGAAAATGATTAAAATCAGTTTGTAAACTATTTTTAAATAAATATACAAATCTTGATAGTTAAAAACATACTTGTGTGTCTTAAGCGAGTAAAATCGGATCGGTTCGGTTTCCATCTCACAACAAGTTCATAGATGGATTCTACATACCCATATATCATAGATCTTGTATAAAAGTGTACAAATGAAAATGTTTAAGTTCTAGAACTAAAAAGGTCAACAACAAGTCTTTTTAACAAAAGTTCGGTTTGGTTCGGTTTCTATCTCACAATGAGTTCATAGACAGATTCCACATACCCAAGACTTGTAAGTGTGACTAACAAACTAAAATGAGTAGAAGTTAGGCATAAATGATATGTATAATAAGTTATGTGTTTGTATGTATATATCAAGAACACGAAGTCCTCCATGAAGCCTTGCCTTATGACATTCGAAACTTAACCAACCGGAGTCGGTGAAGTAACAAATAAAGGAAACAAGGGGTGTGTATTATATATATTTTGTACCACCATATTCAAGAGTTAGTAATGTTAGATGAACAAGTTAGAATTAAAGAGAAAACTCAGTTTGACTTTTAGAGGTCAAACCTTCAAGAACACAAAGAAAATAACCTTTAAATCTTTGAATTTGAGAGAGAATTTGGAGTTGTAGCAGAGATTAATGGATGGAAATGGTGGTGTATATATAGGGTAAGTTGAAATGGTCAAGCATAAAGGGTCTTGCATGAAAAAGGGGTGTTTTGGTCACATGTATGCATAAAAATAACCAAAAAAAAATGTGCAGCTGCAGACCGGCCTTCGCGCCCCGCGAAGGGGTTATTTCCTGATTTTTCAAAAATGGCAGTTTTGGTCCCCGTAGTTTGTTTTTAGTGATTTTTAAGCGTTTTAAAGACCAAATTGAATGTTTTCAAGACCCAACAAGTGTAAAACAATATCGTAACATAAAATTCATCATTTTGATTATTTCCAAAGTGTCGGTTTACAAAACGGGTCGGTTTACATAATAAAAGTTTACAAAACGAATACTATTTGGACCCGAAATTGACGAATGTCACACCCAGATACCATAATGGACAGTTGGTCCGGAATCAGCTAAGCCCGTATCCAATATAGACAAACTAGCCCATTATCTTGCAGCTTAACCCTAGCTAGGGGCTCTGCCCCTTGGACCCAGCTAGGGGCTGCCGCCCCTAGAACCCCGCTGCCCCCGGACCCCCGTTCGTTGTGGGTTATATAAAGATAGAAATACGATGCGAGTAGTAATAGTTAATTGATACGTGTAATTGTTATACAGTTAGTCGTTCACAGCTCAAGAAGGGAATAACTATTAACGGTGAACGTAACCGCATTCAGGTGAGTTTCTAGCCCCATTTCCTTGTTATGTTTTCGGGGCTGTGTGCATACTCGATGTGATAGTTAATACATTTACCATAACTGGTAAGTGTATGCCTTATATGGTTTATATGTTATGTATGTATATCTTAAATGTGAATGAAAGCTTGTCGGTACGTGAACGATCTTTGGATACAGCACGTGCCAACAAGGGAGGTATGTTTATTATAGATGAATGTGTATGATAGATATATGTACAATATATGAATATGTATGAATGATTAAAGAAAGTATGGATGATACGGGTATGTAAAGACAGTATGTACGAAGATGAAGAAAGAGGGACCAGGCCCTAATAATATATGAGATAGAGAAGAAAGGGACCAGACCCTAATAATATCTAAGATAGAGAAGTAAAATGGGACCAGACCCTACTAATATCTGAGATAGACAAGAAAGCGATCAGACCCTAATAATATCTGAGATAGACAAAGGAAAGAGGGACCAGACCCTAATAATATCTGAGATAGAAAAGGAACGGATCGGACCCTAATGATATCCGAGATAGAAAAAGGACGGTAATTTATATAGTATGAAAGTAATAAAGTACGAACGTATGTATGAACTTATGAAATGAAAATGAATTAGTAAAGTAGTTATTATGTATCTTCGGATGCATAATGGAAGGTAAGTGTATGTATTGTATTATTTGTGATTAACTAGAACTCACTCAGCGTAGCTGACTTTTAGTATGCACGCAGGTGAGTAGAATGAGGCATCTCGCTTGAGGGGACACGTGGCATTGAATAAGAGGCTGGCATCGAAAGACTCAAGACATTTAAGTTTAATGCTTTGTTTATTTTGAAAGACGAGATGTTGTTTTAAGACAAGTTGTGGTTCGTTATGAAATGTTTTATGAAGTTTTTACATTCCGCGTAAAGTTTTTATTAACTCTGATATTTAGAGCTATGTTGATGAGTAAATCCAACGTCCAATGTGGGGCACCGGTAACGGGGCCTTACACTTAGAGATAAGATAGATGACTTACAAAAGGACGAGCGTTAGGAGATTGTACTGGACGTTGTGGTAAGACACGTGCCAACTAGAAACCTGTTGAAGGAGGTGTGACAAGGCGATATACGAAAGCACTAGGACTTCGACTTTAGGAAGTAATGAAGAAGGATCATGCTTGGAGCTTGTAGTCATGCACACTAAGGGAGTTGCTCAATTGTTTCTAAATAAATGCCAACAATGTTCGATGAAGCATCAAAGGTAGCCCGAACTAGAGAATCCAAGTGGAAGCAACATGAAAGAAACGGAGATAAGCCAACTAGAATGAGTCAAGACATGTAGTATGCCTGCAATAGTTAACCCCATAAGGGAACTTGCTCGGATCCGGAATAACGAAGTGAACCATGAGGAAGCGGAGATGATCGAGAAGGACGGGTGATTGTCAAGATATCCTAATTGAACATTCATGAAAGATGAGGCTACATAGTGTAGCGAATATGAAAGAAGACGCTAAGAAGAATGTAGTTGTGTACTTGAGACTTTATGGAAGAGACCACTAGTGATACTTTTGTTAAAGTATGAGAATGGTTAAGAATTGTAAGGTAGAACTAGAGGGACATGAGTTCCTTGCTACTCTTTATAATTGACCTTAAGAGAGCCCGATCTCATTTGAGAATGGATTTGACGTTTGAGTTTATAGCTCGTATAGCATGTAGAGTAAGTTGATGAGGTTTAAGTTCTTGGATGGCGGTACAATGATGGTTTATGGTATTAAGGAAAGTTCAAGGCTTAACGCCATTCCGAAAATAAAAGCTGAAGGTTGGTTAAGGCGAGGGTGCAGTGCCTACCTGGCGTATGTTGTCAAAGCTACGGCAGACACGAAAGAAATAAAAGATGTTCCTGTAGTGTGTGACTAACCAGAAGTGTTCCCGTAGGACCTTCCGGGGTTACCACTGGAACGAAAGGTAGGATTCCAGATAGAGTTAATACCAGGAGCACAGCCCGTCGCGAAAGCACCTTACCGCCTGGTGCCGTCCAAGATGAAAGAGTTAATGTCCCGACTACAAGAACTCCTCGACGAAGGTGTTCTATGCCGAGTATTTCCCTACGTGGTGTACCGCCGATGTTCATGAAGGAAAAAGACGGAAGTATGAGAATGTGTATGGATTTCTACGAGTTGAAAAAGCTTACTGTGAAGAATAGATATTCGTTGCCACAAATGGATAATTTGTTTGAACAAATGCAAGGTGCGAGTTGGTCCTCGCAAATAGACCTCAGAGCAGGCTATCATCAGTTGCAAGTGAAAGAGGTAGACATCCCTAAGACAACATTTTAGACGCGATATGAATACTACGAGTTTCTCGTGATATCGTTTGGATATACGAATGCTCAAGCAACATTTATGGTTATGATGAATAGGGCATGTCATCCGATATTAGGACAAATACGTCGTTGCCTTCAGAGACGATAGTTTTGATTATTCAAGGGATAAGTCCGACCATGCTGAACACTTGAGAGAAGTGTTGGAAACGCTGAAGAAAGAGTAACTGTATGCTAACTTTTCATGGTGTACCATTGACACATGTCATAAGATGCAGAAGGAACGGAATACGAGGCAAGAAGATGAGTGAGGCTGATAAAGGATTATGATTGTGAAATCAAGTATTATCCTGGTAAGGCTAATATGGTTACTGACGGCCACAATGTGGAGAAGATGTCACGACATTTAAGTAGTATAAATTAGTTAGTAATTCGGATTGCATTAGCGATATCCATGAGACACAGTTAAAAGTTATAAAGGATGAGAGCAAGATGAAAACAAAAAGAAATGAATTCTCTAGTTACACATAGAGTTGAAAGATAATACTTATGATGTGAAAATCAGATTTGGTCGCCTGAGGATTCCACGTCATGGATATCTTCGAGGCCAAATCCTAGATGAAGGTCATAAGCCTAGATGTCGGTTATAATGAAAGCGTATACTAATAAAAGTGAAACGCTTAAGTAGAAGTAAAATGAAGATGAGTCCATGGTATGTGACAGCTGTGGATATACATGATACTTTGCCTACACGGATAAGAACAACCCCAGGTGTTAAGAATGTGGAGCCGACAGTCACACTGCAAGAGGATGCTAGAAACCAGGGATAAAAGGTGGAAAGACATGCGAGGAAAACGTAGATATGGTTTAGACTTATGTCTACCGGAATTGAGTCTTGACACAAATGATTAGTGTGTAATTAATAATCACGTGATCATGGAAGTGAAGTCCTCTGGAACGGAAATGATAGAATGGTATTATAAACAAAGATCAAGACATACCGGAAAGGAAGTCGGTAAAGGTAGTTGGTTACGATAGATCAGGCAGCCTGATATGCAACAATAAACAACAATGGATTCATAGGACAACGTGAGACTTGATTAGTCTAAGAAAAGGAAGATGTATCATCATGGACCTCATGATCAAGCTACCCTAGACAGCTATAACTCGTGAACCCTACGTGTTGATACAGAGCTGAGAATGAAATAAGGTTTAAGTGGTTACTTAATGAGTTCTCCAACAAGTTATGCAATGGACGCGCTCAAGAATTGCAAGAAGTGTTCTCTCCCAAGGAATAGACAAAAGGGATTTTAAGAAGTAATCCTTAAGGAGAAACTGGAAAGGCATCCTTTGTGGAATTAATATGTTTTGAACGTATTGCAAAGTAGTATATTTGCTAAAGGTTGTAACTGGACAGAATGGTCATTAAATTCTAATTAAAAGGACAAGAAAGGAGACCCTACTTGTGGAAGTAATATGCACTTGAAATGTCCGGAAAAGGAAGCGTATCATAGATGACTTCATGGACAAGCTATCTAAGAAAGCTAAAACTAATTGACATCACTCGTTGATTGTAAGACAAAGGATAAACCGGTAAGTCAGGGTGTTAAAGAAAGGATGTGAATACAGGAAGTATTCCTTTTACAAGGACTAAGCAGGTTTCGAGGACGAACCCTCTTATAAGGAGGGTAGAATTGTAACATCCCGAAATTTCTAAGAATAAATAATTAATATATTATTTATTTAAGATGGAAAAGTTTACTTGAGTTAATAGAAAAATAGTAAAATAATTAAGATGGAAGGATAAGTAGACTAATTAGATGTAATTAAATGTGGGCTAAAAAGGAAAAATGGGCTTAAGGTCCATGGGCTTAAGGGAGTATAAATACCCCTTAAAACCCTAATCCTTTCCATTTTCATACATCTCTACACCATAGCCTACACCATCAAAACACACACTTAACCCAATTCCCTTTTTTGAGAAAACCACCCACAAAGACAAAAAGATTCCCGGAGATCTAGCCGTCGGATCAGTCTCAAATTTTAACTGAGTGTTCATGGTATATAATTTAATATTTCCACCGATTAGATCTTTGATCAGAGGTCGGGAAGTCCAATTTTTATCAGAAAAACTATAGCAGCTCAAAAGTGAAGATTCCTGCCACTGTTCAACTGTTCCGGCGACTATGGTGGCGGTTTACGGTGAAGATGAGCTGATGGGTTTGTAGATCGGGACGAGACGGTTCCGTGGCCGCTTGAATCACTCAAATCGGAGTTTGTTTGATATAGTTTTGAGCATCTCGAGTGATTTCATACAAAAACCTCAAAGGTACGTTTTTTTTACAAAGGCTTACTTTTTATGAACGGATTTACATGAAAATTGGTAGGAGAATTGATCGGGTATAAACGAGTGTTAAAGTAGAAAACTTGATGTTAAAAACGAACCCAACAAACTTATAACCATGAACGGCTCGTTTAAAATAAACCTTAGATCTAGTATTGAACGTTTTAAGCATAAAGGTCCAAACTTTATGCTTTTCGGGGCCGTGTCTTACCCGAAAACGATCATGGAAATGCTCACGGGTTTGGTTAATATAGTATCGTAGGGTTACACGTTAAAACGGAGATGATTATAGGGGTTAAGAATGAACCGTAGCTACTGCTGGGTAACTTCGCCCACGGTAAGTTCGTTGCAGCATTCTCGCCAGTATGTTCGCCAAGCATGTTCGCCAAGTATGTTCGCCAAATATGTTCGCCAAGCATGTTTGCCAAGTATGTTCGCCAAGCATGTTCGCCAAGCATGTTCGCCAAACAAGTACGCTATAGTAAGTTCGCCTATACGCAAGTTCGCTTACGTGTAAGTTCGCTTGTGCATATCAGACCCGAATACATGGCGATTCGTATATGTATACAATATACGTGAATACACTTGGTATCATGCACTGTATGGATATAATACTAGAACGTTAAAATAAAGTATAATCATAAATTCTAAGTAAAAGAAAACTAATACTACACCACTAGATTAGATCAGACGAGTATTGATGCATGCACCCTGTATACAGTTAGCAGGGCACCGTTAAAGAAAGGAATTACGATAAACGAAGAAAGGAACGGAATCCAAGTGAGTTTCTAGCCCCATTTCCTTGTTATGTTTTCGGGGATGTGTGCATACTCAATGTGAATGTTAATACACTTACCTTAAATGGTAAGTGTATGCCTTAACGACGAATGTGATAGTTATGAATGTATGCTTGACAATACGTGAACACCTTCGGGTATTGCATGTATTGTAAAGAAAAGTATAATGTAGTATGTATGATATTGGTAGTTATGAATGTATGCTTGACAGTACGTGAACGACCTTCAGGTATTGCACGTATTGTTAAGGAAAGTGTAATGTAGTATGTATGATATGTGTATGCGAATAAGGAAGTATGTACGACTATGATATGTATGATATTAAATGTATAGACGTGATAATGGAGATGCTAATGAAAGGTAAGGAAAGGTTAAAGGGTTGCATACCCTAATAATATATGCGAAGGTTAAAGGGTTGCAGACTCTTCTAAACTTTGCTAAGGTTAAAGGGTTGCATACCCTAATAATATATGCGAAGGTTAAAGGGTTGCATACCCTAATAATATATGTTAAAAGGGTTGGATACCCTAATAATATATGCGAAGGTTAAAGGGTTGCATACCCTAATAATATATGCGAAGGTTATAGGGCGTAATGCTCTTTAAAACGTAATGTATGAATAGGAAAGGAAGAAAGTATAAAGGTAAGTAAGTATGTTATAAACGAAAGTGTAAGGCCCCGAACCCGGTAGCCTTACTTTAGCGTCGGATTTAATCATAAACACAGTTCTTACAAATCTGAGTTCATTAAAACTTTCGCGGAAACGTTTACTTGAAGCATTCGTTACAAAACATTCAATCTCTTCTCTGATATTATAAAACAAATCATTATATTTAAAACATCTTTTCTTCCATCTTAAGATGCCAGCCGTTCAATCCATGCCATGTGCCATCCTCATGCTAGTCCTTTGGTCTGATCACCTGCGTGCATACTAAAAGTCAGCTACGCTGAGTGAGTTCTAGTTAATCGGACGCCATACACATACATATATATTCGCAAAAAACATATCCATACTTAACTAGTTACCCTTCTGTTCTACATACATACTTACTACCATACATACGTATCTACAATCCCTAACCTCAGTCCACCGAGAGTACGTTCATAGTCCGCCGTCTATACCTGTACTCAAGGTCGTGAACACGTAAAAGGTCCGCAGTCCTTACCTATGTTCACCATTCATGGCACGTGCAAGGTCCGCAGTCCTTCCCTATACCATCCTACATCCACAACACGTACAAGGTCCACAGTCCTTCCCTATGTTGCAACCTAATTCATAGCACGTACGAGGTCCGCAATCCTCCCCTATGCTACAAATACAGCACGTATAAGGTCCACAGTCCTTTCCTATGCTGATGCCTATCTATAACACGTATAAGGTCCGCAGTCCTTAACTACGTTATCGTCTATTATCTGTAACACGTATAAGGCCCACCGTCCCTATCTACGTTTACATCTATCATCTACGTTACGTATAAGGCCCGCAGTCCTTAACTACGCCACCACCATCCGAGTCTATGTCTGACAGGAGCTAGAGGGATTTGCCATCCTAACTTACTATGTCGAACGTAGAACTCACATACCATTCGTGTACCTGTATACACATACTTCACATATACAATAATTACATTATAGCATAAGAACACTCTAGGCGTTCTTTACATCATTCATTTAACAACCATACCCCTTGTCGATACGTGCAATATCCGAAGATCGTTCATGCCCCGACAAGTACTCATTTGTAATGTTCATACATATTCGATATATAATATTCGTACCTTTATTTTTAACCTGACAGTACGCGCAATATCCGAAGATCGTTCGCGTACCGACAAGCAATCATTCATATCCATCACATATATCACATATGGCATACACTTATCACTTAGGATAAATGTATTAACAACACATCGAGTATGCACACAGCCCCGAAAACATAACAAGGAATGGGGCTAGAAACTCACCTGAACTCTGCTTCTTCCTCCGATAGTTGTAAATCCCTTCTTTAACTGAGCTCGGCTGACTGTATAAGTTACACGTATCAATACTCGCCTGATCTAATCTGGCGGCCTAGTATTAGCTTACTTTTACTTATCGTTTATAATTTATTTTCTAATCGAACTCGACTTTAGGCGAAGTTAAACCTTAGGCGAACTTAGCTTTAGGCGAAGTTAAACCTTAGGCGAACTTAGCTTTAGGCGAAGTTAACCCTTAGGCGAACTTAGCTTTAGGCGAAGTTAACCCTTAGGCGAACTTAGCTTTTAGGCGAAGTTAACCCTTAGGCGAACTTAGCTTTAGACGAAGTTAACCCTTAGGCGAACTTAGCTTTTAGGCGAAGTTGTCATCAGGCGAACTTAGCTTGCAGGCGAAGTTCATCAGGCGAACTTAGCTTGCAGGCGAAGTTGTCGGCTGCAGCTACTGTTCGTCCTTAATCATCTTCGTTTCTTAACCAAACAACTCGATTTAGGTATCCACGTAATCGTCTGACCAGCGCCTACAAACCCCAACCATCAAATCGGCCTAACATCGATGTTTAAGGGGTGCGATTTAGGCATATAGGTTACGAGTTCTTTTAGGTTAACAATTAACCTATCAAATGCTAATCAATTCCAGTAATATTTGTTGTTTTAGGTTCGTTTATAACAAACTAACACAGATCTATGATTTCCCAAATCAAACCGAACCTATACGAACGATTTCTAACTATAAACGTACCTTGAACGAGTCGAACTACGAACCCGGTTAAGCCTTGATGTTGTTTTGGTCCGTCACGACGTTCCAGCACCAACAAGCTCGGGTTTTCGCCTTCGGATCTTGGTTCGGGTTATAAGATGGTGTTGTGTGTGTTTTGGTGGTGTATGGAATATGTGAGAATGAGGATTAAATGGTGATTAATGGTATTTATATTTAGGGATCATGGGCTTAAGCCCATGGACTCTCCTTCCTTCTTTCATAACCCAAGTCCATAACCCATATCCATTACCCAACACTAGCCCGACCCATACCAACTCCTACTCTATTTATTTATTTCCCGATAACCCGAGTAAACTTTCCCTCTATTATTAAGTAATATAATATTATTTTGGAAATTTCGGGATGTTACAGAAAGTATGAAAGTAAGAAGTATGTACGAAAGTATGGAATCATGAAGGTGTTGTATGTTGTATGATTAACTAGAACTCACTCAGCGTAGCTGACTTTTAGTATGCACGCATGTGAGTAGGATGAGGCAGCTCGCTTGAGGGGAAAACATGTCATGGAATTGAAGATACTGGCATCTCAATGAAGTGTTATGTTATTTTAAAGACAATGTTTTATGTTTAAACTACTTTGAATGTTTATTATGATGAGATATGACAGCTGTGTAATATATTCTGGTTGAAGTTTTAATATTCCGCGAATATTTAATTAACTATGATATTTAGAACTATGTTTATGAGTAAATCCAACGTCCAAATGTGAGGCACCGGTAATGGGGCCTTACAATTAAATTTTTACGATAACCTGCATATGCGTTTAAAATATAATTTTGTCTACAACACATGTTGAGTGAGCAACACACCAGTTTAGTTGTACATATAGTATATATAACAAAATACGTAGTTGCAACAAGTCATATAAGAATAACAAAATAACCAAATGAGCAAGTATAACTGAGATGTCGAGAAGCACAAAGGCTAACGACTGGCGTATGATCATACTAGACTGAGATTATGTTGGACCTCTCCGAATGCGGAAGCATAGAAAGCAAATAAGCACATAAACAAGTAAGGTATAAGTTGTTAACACATAAGACAAAGTTGCAGTTTTTGAGTATAAGTATATATAAGAAATACGATTTACGCATATGTCCCCAAAACTTGGAAAACAAGTAAAATAGGGGGAATGTGGTACTCACCTCAATAGACGAACAAAAGTGACAAGATAATATTAAAAATGACGAAAACGGATCATGCGTTGACGATATAGCCTAAGAATGAAAATATGATGCAAAATAAATATGAATTGAATAAGGAGTCTAAAACTAAATAAAGGTTCGGGATTTAAAGATGGAGTGTTCCATACGAGAATTAAATATTACATAAATTTATTATCCATTTTTATTATTACTTTCATTTATCAATGGTTTAAAGAGAATAACATCTTTTAATTATATAAAATTATAATTTCAAGTAGAATTTTTGATAATATGTGAAACTTCTGGTAAATTATATAAAGAGGTTGTATTAATTAATTACTTTAAGCTAAAAAAATACACTTAATATCTTCATATAATTTTATATTTGTCAAATTCTTTATTAAAGCTAACATATATATATATATATACACACATAAATATTCTTATAAAAATACCGAAAATGCCAACTAAACGATGTTGGTTTAATAAAATAAAGTTTTATCCATCGATTATAACAATAATAATTAATTACTTTTTAAACAAAACCAAACCCTTTATAAATTTTTAGTTAATCTAACACATATACGTATTTAAATATAAATATATACATATATATATATGGTGTTTAAACAAGACTCAAATAGTGACAAGTTAATATGGCGGTTTAGTAAAAATATTGATTCATTATTATATTTATAATTTTTATATTATAACTTAAATGGTTAAATACATCGAAATATTAGCTAAAAGGTTTATTACAAAAATAAAATAAAACAAAACCGGGTTGGGGGTGGCTCGAACCCGCGCCCCCAGCCACACAGTGCCTTAACATTCCCAAACATAACCAGCTGCGCTACCCAATTAGTTAAGTGTAACTTGAAAACCAAAACTTTTAAAAAAGATAATCGAAATAACCCTAAGAATTATGAACCCTAATTTCATAATCTGTTTAACTGATTGTTAATCAATCAATTAAACAGAGGGTTAATAATGAGTACAAAGAAACGAACACAACAGTATGATTTAATACCTCTATCGATGCTTATTAGAGGGTCAAATGATTATGATAGCCGGCTAGACGAGATCCAGAACTTGATATTGCAGTTGGTGTTAAACAAATTAATATTGGGGAGTTTAACGGCGACAATATAAGGATTGTTCAGACGAATCCAATTAGATTATAAGGTAGCTTTAGGGTATAATGCAAATCGCGTTTAAGGACGGGTTCAATAAAATGGCAATACGAATCAATCATGATCTGTTATTCCAAATTGTAGTGTCGGTGAGGTCGCAAATGGTAAGAATAACAAAACCCATAGATAAATTCCATGATAAAGACAAAAATTATGGCTCAAGACAACGATCTGGGTATGCGGGTTGCGATATGGGTCAATAATACGGGTAAACGGGTAAGGGTAAGCGGGTAACTGGGTTAAAGGATCATAATATTCATAATTTGCTAAATAGTCCCTGGATTAAAAGGATGGAAACATATTTGGGTTAAAGTTTTAGTTTGGGGTTATATTTGTCAAACCTTGAAAGTCACCAATGTATAAAAAAGTAATTTCAAAAGTTGCAGTGAATTTTAGTAAAGCAAAGAAATTTTAAGACGACTTGTAAAGATATAAGTATTTAAAGTTCAAGAATGGGGTAGCTTATAAGTAGTTAAGGTTAAAGAAGGTAAGAAGTAAGATAGAAGTAGGCATTAACAAACAATCTATTAAACAAAAGAGATTTTATTCATAAAATATAAGATAAATAGTTCAAAAACAATTCAAAGCCATAAATAGGCGTTACAATACGTAATTAAGAAAAAGACAAAATAAGGTAAGACAGATAAAGGGAACGAAAAAGATCTTCATGATCGTTGAGTAGCTTAATTGGCGTGACTTGAGGCATAATGAGGAGTTGCAGGAGTAGGAGCACTTGAGGTAGATTGATTTGGGGTAGCTTGAATAACGCGAACTTGAACAGTTAGCAAGAAGGTTGTTTGGTGAAAATATGTCTGCTAAACTTGAGCTTGCGGTCGTGGGGTCTGGTAGTGTTGGGTTAAGTAAGGTTGACCTTGATTGATGGAAGGAGCTTGAGGGACATGAGGTTAATGGGTTTGAGCTTGGTAATAAAGGGTCAAGTAGTAGGGTATAGTCGTAGATTGGGCTTGAGTAAGTTGAGGTCACGCATTACGGAGGTGATTTGGGTTTCCACAATGGTAGCAAGTATAGGTATTAGGAACATCGGGTTGAGCAAGAGGGGTAGGTTGTTACGGAACAGCATGTGCAGTAGGTGGGACACGGCAGGTGTTAGCAAAATGACCATAACGGTTACAGTGGGTGCAGCGACGGCATAGGGATTTAGCTGGATGATGATGGTTGCAAATGGAGCATAGAAAGGACCGATGTAAGGTTTCTTGTTGAGGAGACTTTGGGTATGGTAGGATTTGTTGCAGCAAGGTTCTTATGTTTCTAGTTGTGATGATGAGTGGAGGTAAATGGTTTGTAGTCACCAGCAGAGGAATTAGTGGGAAAAGTTGAATAAGATGCATTGATGTCCTGAATTCGGTTCACTATTCGAGGGATCGCAGCAGCTATCTCTTTGGCGATACAGACAGCCATTCGGTGGTTGTGAGAATCAAACGATTGATGTTGGGGACGACGGTGATTTCTTAGATGAGACATTCTACGAGGACTCAAAAATAAAGATTTATAAGATGATGGATAAACTGAGGAATCATAAGAATAGTAAAATGTTTAATTATGTGAAAATAATAATGTTGTCTTAAGAAGTGAGGAATTGTGTCATGAGGATTAAAAGTAAAAGTTTATAAGGTGAGGGGGTACATTGCGTAAATAGTTGTTAAATGATGTAGTCAATAAGATTAATGTGTGATGACTACATGAGGAGTTAAGTCAGTTTAAAATTTAGATTATTAAGTTTACAATAAACTAACGAAATATAAATTGTGGATGCTGGCCATGAGCTTTCCATGGAAATTTGAATGGCCCAACAAACTAACGAAAAACAACTGAGTTTGACAGCCTATGAGCATTACATGGCAATTCGATTTTCCCAACTAATTAACGAATTAACAATGCAATGAAGTTTGTCGGCCCAATGAGCGTTACACGGCGTTTTAACCGACCAAACTAAATAACGACCTATCGAAATAAATATGGGTAGTTGGAGAATCTTGTGAATCACCACGTTGATTACTCCAACAAAAATACGAAATCAAGTTAAGAAATGAATAGTAGGAGTGCCCATGGGTTCCATGGATTTTTTACCCAACTAACCATTTAAATAACGGAACACAATAATCGGGAAAACCGAGTTTAGCCACGAATCACCGTGAATTCGGTTAAAATTAACCTAAGGTGTCGGTCATATGCCATTTATGGGTCTCGCTCGGGGTCCATAGGGTTGAGTACTGTGGTCAGGTTATCACCCAGGTAAGGAAGAAAGTCTTACCTTTGGTTCTTGGAACCATTTTGCCAGTGCCCAACTCACAGTTTGTCTTCCTCTTTCATTTATCATAGGAACATGCCACATAACCTAGCCTTAAGGTTTACGAGTGAAAACAACAGGTGGGAATTCTTAAGGAATTTCCTCTAAATAAAAACAATCTAATTTTGAAAAGTTTTCTTTGAATGTTGAGGCATAGCCTCGGAGTTTGTGTGTGTGTGCATAGCAATACAATAGATAATAAATAATAATTATTTAAGAAAGCTATAAACAATTTAATTTGAACACATAAAGGTAAATAGATAGGCACGTATAGGGTTTCTAAACATGTGTCTAAGGCAATTTCTAACGACCTATTTTAAACCTTCGGCTCTGATACCAATCTGTCACACCCCAACCTACGGCGGAAATGCCGGGGCGTGAGCTGATTGTCACAGCTCTCAAGGTTACTATCATGCACAATATAAGTTTCAATATCTATTTAATAATTTCAAATAATTCAAGTACAAAATACAACTTAGTAAACAAACAACAATTACAAATTAAATTCTTGATCGTAACATTACTAACTTAAATTCTTCACTAACTCTTCACCAACCTGCATTAAATTTCTCCGATAACCTGCATATGCGTTTAAAATATAATTTTGTCAACAACACATGTTGAGTGAGCAACACACCAGTTTAGTTGTACATATAGTATATATAACAAAATACGTAGTTGGAACAAGTCATATAAGAATAACAAAATAACCAAATGAGCAAGTATAACTAAGATGTCGAGAAGCACAAAGGCTAACGACTGGCGTATGATCATACTAGACTGAGATTATGTTGGACCTCTCCGAATACGGAAGCATAGAAAGCAAATAAGCACATAAACAAGTAAGGTATAAGTTGTTAACACATAAGACAAAGTTGCAATTTTTGAGTACAGGTATATATAAGAAATATGATTTACGCATATGTCCCCAAAACATGGAAATCAAGTAAAAAAGGGGGAATATGGTACTAACCTCAATAGACGAACAAAAGTGAGAAGATAATATTAAGAAAGTCACCAATGTATAAAAAATATTTTCAAA
This sequence comes from Bidens hawaiensis, assembly GCF_021521415.1. Lineage (NCBI taxonomy): Eukaryota > Viridiplantae > Streptophyta > Magnoliopsida > Asterales > Asteraceae > Bidens > Bidens hawaiensis. The sequence goes on along the minus strand of NW_027500780.1, from coordinate 8,507 downwards.
AGTTGCAGCGAATTTTAGTAAAGCAAAGAAATTTTAAGACGACTTGTAAAGATATAAGTATTTAAATTTCAAGAATGGGGTAGCTTATAAGTAGTTAAGGTTAAAGAAGGTAAGAAGTAAGATAGAAGTAGGCTTTAATAAACAATCTATTAAACGAAAGAGATTTTATTCATAAAATATAAGATAAATAGTTCAAAAACAATTCAAAGCCATAAATAGGCGTTACAATACGTAATTAAGAAAAAGAAAAAATAAGGTAAGACAGATAAAGGGAACGAAAAAGATCTTCATGATCGTTGAGTAGCTTAATTGGCGTGACTTAAGGCATCATGAGGAGTTGCAGGAGTAGGAGCAGTTGAGGTAGATTGATTTGGGGTAGCTTGAATAACGTGAACTTGAACAGTTAGCAAGAAGGTTGTTTGGTGAAAATATGTCTGCTAAACTTGAGCTTGCGGTCGTGGGGTCTGGTAGTGTTGGGTTAAGTAAGGTTGACCTAGATTGATGGAAGGAGCTTGAGGGACATGAGGTTGATGGGTTTGAGCTTGGTAAGCAAGGGTCAAGTAGTAGGGTATAGTCGTAGATTGGGCTTGAGTAAGTTGATGGCACGCATTACGGAGGTGATTTGGGTTTCCACAATGGTAGCAAGTACGGGTATTAGGAACATTGGGTTGAGCAAGAGGGGTAGGTTGTTACGGAACAGCATGTGCAGTAGGCGGGACACAACATGTGTTAGCAAAATGACCATAACGGTTACAGTGGGTGCAGCGACGGCATAGGGATTTAAGTGGATGATGATGGTTTCAAATGGAGCATAACGGAAAGGACCGATGTAAGGTTTCTTGTTTGAGGAGACTTGCGGTTGGGTAGGATTTGTTGCAGCAAGGTTCTTACGTTACTAGTTGTGAGGATGAGTGGAGGTAAATGGTTTGTAGTCACCAGCAGAGGAATTAGTGGGAAAAGTTGAATCGGATGCATTGATGTCCTGAATTCGGGTCACTATCCAAGGGATCGCAGCAGCTATCTCTTTGGCGATACAGACAGCCATACGGTGGTTGTGAGAATCAAACGATTGATGTTGGGGACGACGGTGATTTCTTAGATGAGACATTCTACGAGGACCTCAAGTTACCATCTGTAAAGCATCACGGAGTATCACCCATCCGACATTCCAATGTACCATACATCCAACATCCCGACGTACCATCCGTTCTATGAATTGCTAGCCAACAAGAAAATCAAAGAGGAACCTGAGTCTGACTCTTCCGACTAGTTGCAATGCCACTCCGATCAAAGGCGATGGCACACTGGAACCTCTGCTTACAACTCTGTCGATTCTCACCCCAATGAACCTTCTCAAAGAACAAATATGAGAGTCATAAAACCATACAAAAGGTATCACCTGGACCCTTTAGTGACTGAAACTGTAAGGTTAATGGAGGATGAAGATCCAGGATAGGAAGATCCAAAAGATGAGGAAGACACTGAAGAAGATCCAGATGAAGAGATATCTGAAACGGTAACAACTCCAAGAGAGGAACCATCAAAATGTGACTGCCCACCAGATAAAGGATGTATACAACCATTCTTCCACATGAGTCCAAACTATGATTCTGAAGACCTTTATGTGTAATACATCAAGGAACCAAAAACGAGAAACCACCAAACTTCCCACCATATCAAGGCAAAATTCCTTCAATTGAGGAACAAACAAATGAGATTTGTCAGCAAGAGGCGGCAGGAGAAGCCTTTTTCAATTACCCGTCTGATGTTACCTCGTCACCATATTCCAAAAACCACTATGACATTGTTATGATGGGTTATCGTGACCCATCGCCTCAGTACGATTATTCGAATGTGATCCCGCAATGAGACCGATGAATTGAGGAAAAAGGTTGCCAAAGAATGGAGTAAGAAGTAGAAGATGGGAGACAAGCTTCTCCACAAGTGTAACAAGATAAAGAGGATGGTCAAGAAGTTCATGGAAGAATAGAAACGCCTATGGTGTTAAGAGACGTATCTGTAGTTGTAAAATAAATAATGTGTGTAAAAATAATAACGATGAACGTTCAAATAAGGATAGGGAAATATATATACATATATATATATATATATATCAAGTAATGATATAAATATATATATATGTGTGTGTGTATGTAATATGATTTAATAATATATATATATATATATAAATGTGTTATTAAGAAAAGAATGTAAATATTTTAGAATGTCGAATCAAGAACCAAACAATGCGGAAGCTCCTTGAAAAGGGGAAGATAATCGCGCCCAAAACTAACAAGATCAACAAATACCCGAAAAATACATGAAACAAATTCAACAAATGACAACAAAAGATGTGAGAGCCGAGTCACATATAAGAACTGAGTTTAGACAAACTCATAATACCGACCACTCCCGAAAATCTGTAAAATCCAAATCTCGCCCTAACCCGTCTCATCCCGAAGAAAGTGTACACGAATCTAACGCTGGAGGAGAATTTAATAGAAAGTTTAAGAAACTCAAATAGAAAGCTGTTCTTTTAAAGATTTTAAGAATTTCGGTCCAAAGGAATTTTATGGCGACAAGGGCGCCATTGCGACACTAAAATGGCTGGAGGAGATGGAGTTGATAATTAACACTAGCAAGTGTTCCGAACAAGAAAAGATCCAATACACGGTGCAAATGTTCAAAGGTGAGGCTCTGGAGTGGTGGAACACGTTGATCAAGAGAAAGGGAAGACAAACGTTATATAATCTGATGTGGGAAGAATTCAAAGAGATGGTGCTGGCAAAATTCTGTCCGATGCACGAGACCGACCAAATCCAATCCAAATTTCTTATTAATAAAGTCATCAGAACCAATCTCCGTGAATATAACATAAAATTCCACGAGTACTGTAGACTCGTACCCCAGCTGGTGACTCTTGAATCCAGCAAAGTCACTCGACATATATGGGGACTCCCACAAGAAATTCACGACATGGTGAGGTCCCACTTGCCTCAAACTGCCGATTCCACCATGGAATTGGCTGGTTATTTAAAGAACGGATTAATCCGAAATATAAAGGAAGACAAGAAGGTGTTGCCATCAAGCGACCACAAAAAGACTGGAGGTGCCTGATTCAAGGGCAAGGGTGTGGAGCTATGAAAAGCTGGATCCAACTCTAATTACACCCAATGTAAGATTTGCAAAAAGTACCACAAGGGCCGATGCCATTTCGCTACGTATGCGACAACCGTGTGTGATTCATGTCACAAACCCATTCATGCAATGGCCGACTACTGGAAGAAAACAATGACTTGCTAAAATTACAAGGAAATGGGACACCTCAGCTTCGAGTGCCCCAAGAACAATCCTGCTGTTGGAGGTACGGGTGGAAGTGGTCAAAAGAACGAAACGAATAAGGGGAATGCAAGTGTCTTCGTTCTTGATACTTAGAAAGCGGCCAACATGCCGGAAACCATCACCGGTACGTTCTTAGTTAACGACACGTATGCTAGAGTTCTATTCAATTGAGGTGCCAACTTAACTTTTATAAATTATAGCTTTTGTAGGCCAAGAATGCTAAGCATCCTTGATTTAAACATTTATTTGCCCTAATCATGGAGATTATGCTAACTTGGCTAGCATCTTTGTCCCCTTCAATTCGAATAGTTCGTTTATCAGGGGCTCGAAGTTCGATGGTTTTGCTATTGCAAATGATACGGGCATGATTGTTGGATAACCAGTCGATACCAAGTAATATATCAAAACCAGCAAGAGTCATGGGCAACAATTGAATGGGCAGAGCATATCCGGTTAACAAGATTTTTCCATTTTCTAAGGCTTCGTAGATTTTAACGATTTAGACACTATCGGTTTCGACGCTTAAAGTTTTGTTTAATTTATTTAGAGGTTCGTTTAAAGTCTTTCGCCCACCGTGGGAAGCGCCGATTCTCTTTGTAAAGAAGAAGGATGGATCAATGCGAATGTGTATCGACTACCGAGCCTTAAACAAAGTAACTTTAACACCCCAGCCCGGAAAGGCTAACGTGTCACAATTATATGGTTCCTAAACAATAGACATAATTTTATATATTTACTTGTCAAAGATATGACAAATTAGACAATAATATAAGGTTAATTTACACACTAGTAGCACGGTTGAAAAGATATTAGTAGTAATTTGGGGATCGAACCAAGCACACAGAAAATGAGAAATTGCAGATCTACCACCAAACATATAAGAACTTTTGATCTTGTTGTCGGTTCCTTTTTAAAATTTTATAAAACCTATGGGTTTGCTCTGACTGTAAACAACTTATTTTATGTATAAAAGCCGGAAAACCATCGGTTCTCTTGAACCCGATTCCTTATAAGTGGATCCTCTATTGGGTGAAAATATAGTATAATAGTTACGTAAAAGGTGGTAATATACTTGTAGTTCAAACATAACATAAAAATAGTAATAGTAACTTTAAAGGTATATTGTAACAAATAATAAAAATAGTATCGGTCTCGACATCTGTAATGGTAGGTGATTTAGTAAAATATTTAAATGTATTTGTTTATAAAACTAACATTTAATAAAAATATTTAAATAAGGTATTTCGTTATTAATAAAACCTTTATAAAGAAAAAAAACAATTATGTGTGACTTATCGGTTGTAGAACAAATACTTAAGCAATGTTATTTTACTTATAAAGCTAGTGGAGTTTTCAAAATAATGGTAAAAGTGCTGAACATGTTACCCCTGTCTTATAGAGCATGTTTAAACTTGTGGGCGAAAGACTTAACTTCTTCCAATGAAATGCTTTATCAGGATATAAACTTCAAGTTCAGAATCAATTTATTAAAACTTTAATATTTTACAAACGTGGTATACATAATCGAACGTCGTGTGATATTCACTTAAGGAGCGAGGTTCGGTAATAGCTCAACGGCGGTTGTTACGGAATTAACGGTAAGAGATATATATATATATATATATATATATATATATTAATAGGAACAGGTGGTTAAAATGACAAAGATGGATAAGAAAAGACATCGACCTCAATCCTAACTTACTAAAATCCCGACATACCTAAGTCCTAATCTACCCATTCCTCACAGGCCTAATTACTATGTTTATGTTTTCTACAGGAAAGAGTATTTGCTCTGATACCATAGTTGTAACACCCCGGCCCAGAAGGGCTAACGTGTCACAATTATATGATTCCTGAACGACAGACATAATTTTATATATTTACTTGTCAAAGATATGACAAATTAGACAAGAATTTAAGGTTAATTTACACACTAGTAGCACGGTTGAAAAGATACTTTATTAGGATCCTGATGTTTTATTTCTCGCTCTTAATCCCGCCCAAAGTAATGTAACCTGTGGACCTGTATAAAAATATAAAATAACAGAATGAGCCGAATGCTCAGTTGGAATAATTGGCTCAAATAATTAACGATTTAATGAAACTTAATTTAGATTGAACTTACGGTAAACGATATGATGTAACGTAACCTTATTAAATAAATTAAATCGCATCATACGGATGTACCCATGAGCAAACATAAAACGTGACAATTAACTGGTAGCTACTCCTGCATATTAATCACACGAGATGGCGAGTTGGCATACTCGGTATCCATCTCCTTAATATTAGTCCTAGGATCGATCCATATGTCTCCTAATAGCCATATGTACCACACTTGTACTTAAGAGACGCCGTAAACTGATCTCACCGTCACGGGTGGTGCACATGTTGTCGATGCCGCAACAACATGCTCGTGGGACACTCCACGAGAAGCGGTACTCAGGGTATCGGAATACAAATAATCTTATTCACATAACTCATAGTAAATATAAAAACGTAGCATATATCGGAACACGTGATAATGAGTACAACTAACATAATTTATCGCATGGCATCAAGCTAAATTCAATATCATAATCAGAATAGGAATTCAACGGAAAGTTAACTGAACCGATGATTTAATGACACAAGTAGTTTCCCAAGTGTATGAAATTAATGGGTTTAGAACAAATGAATATGAAAGCAACAAGAAGTTGGGGAAAGGATCCTTACCTTATGTTCCAAAGTAATGCTAACTTGTTCACGGTTTTTTGTAATTATCTACATACGAGTTATATATCTTCTATTAGAATAATATTTATAATATTTAAACCTTCCATATATTCATTTTAGTTAGCTTTCTGGTAATCGAAACGGTGGTTTTAGATCTACATTAATATTATATGTTAATCAATCTATTATGAATATGATGCATGTTCTTTAATTTTCTTATATCGATAAGTTTTCAAAACTAATAAAACTTTTATTTAAAAGCATGTGTGTAATTCATGCTTTATCTACAAACAATAATGTTAATGAAATAACTCTCTTTTGATTAGTACTGATAATTATTAAAGGAAATCAATAATAGTTTATACATTTTATATTAAGAGGAGTTCATAAATTATAAAGACAAGTTTCGATATTCATTGTTTATAGTAAAGTAAAATACAATTATACGTGTCCCATGATATATTTGAATTTACTATTATATTTTTAGGATTTATGTAATAATTCATAACATCTAGAAATAGACTTATATATGTACGGAAAAGTTTACATTCCCCTTGTAACTATATGAATTTAAATCATGGTGGTAGATGAAAATATGGTGATTTAACTTAAATATGTCTCAAAAAAATATAAAAAGAGGGTACAAGGGATGGGTTTCGAACTCATGACCATTTGTTTAGTGGATTTGAATTTAACCAAACCAATTTGATTAAGCTATGATATAATAAAGAATGAAATAATAAGATTATAAAATAGACCTTGCTATAACTCCTCCTTCTTCGGTTCTTAGTCGGAAAATGTTTTTGAGTTCTACCAGAGGTTTCCTAACATGACGCCGTGACCCAATATTATTAATGGGATATAATATGTAGAGTTACTTTGTAATTGGCTCGCCAAAAGTCGCAAAGCCGCCGCCGTCGGAAACGGGGATAAACTTGAGACGTGATGGTGGAAGTTTTATAACCCAACTCTTGTATTTACTCTTTTCAAGGTATTTCAACATGGAGATGGACAGATGTATACAAGATGTTGTGTTGAGATTATATTGGTTTGCCGATTAACTGGTTTCGTTGTGATGTTACGGGGTGATGGTTCGGAGGTGGTGGGGGTTGGTTATGGTGAACCAAGGAACTATTCTATTATTCGGGTTCATATCGGTTTTCCAGACTCGTCGTCGGAATTTAGGGTCTGAGCTTGGAAAGTGTGACTTGTGAGTGTATGAATGTTTTAAGGTTTCCATATGCATTTATAATTACCATATTTCTTTGAGGTGAAGGTAAGGATATGGATGAATCGTTACCTACCCTGAATGAAGCCTTTTTCATTTGTTATTTATTTATTTTATTATATTTTTGAATTCTATCCAAAATTAACAATTTTTTATCTTGTCGTTTCAAACTCTTTTCTTTTAGCTACGTATTATACTGACTTTACTTTATACTACATCTAATAATAAGCCATATTTGTTATTTTACACTTAAAGTAACTAATTTTAGTTATGTTATTATTATTAATATTATTATTTGATTTATATAAAATAGATTAAAATTTTGGTCACTACAGTAACCATCAAGAATCAATATCCGTTTCCCCCGAATTGACGATTTGTTCTAACAACTACAAGGAGCCAGCTACTTATCTAAGATAGATCTTCGTTCTGGTTATCATCAACTTAAGGTTCAATCCAAAGACATTTCGAAAACCGTGTTCCGAACAAGGTATGGACATTATGAGTTCACGGTCATGTCGTTTTGTCTCACTAATGCCCCAGCCGCGTTCATGGATATGATGAATCAAATCTGTAACATTACTTAGATAAATTTGTTGTCGTATTCATCGACAACATACTTATTTATTCTAAGTCAAATGAAGATCATGTTTCGCATCTCTAATTCTTGCTTGAATTACATAGAAATGAGAAGTTGTACGCCAAGTTCTCAAAATGTGAATTTTAGCTTCATGAAGTGCAATTTCTTGGTCACATCATAAACGTGAATGGAATTCAAGTCGGCCCCGCAAAGATTGAATCTATCTCAAAGTGGGAGATTCCAAAGTTGCCAACCGAGATTCTAAGTTTCTTAGATTTGGCCCGTTATTATCGTAGGTTCATTGAAAATTTCTCCCAAATTGTCGTTACTCTAACCTCGTAAAAATGTCAAATATGAATGGGAACCAAACAACCAGAGGCGTTCGATATACTCAAACAAAAACTCACCAATGCACCTATACTGGCTTGGCCAGAAGGTACCAAGGACTTTGTTGTATTTAGTGATGCGTCTTATTCTGGTTTAGGATGTGTACAAATGCAACAAAAGAAAGTAATCGCTTACGCCTCTCGACAACTTAACGTACACAAGAAAAACTATACAAATCACGATCTAGAGTTAGGCGCCATAATCTTTGCCTTAAAGTTATGGAGGCACTATCTCTATGGAGTTAAATTCATT
>NW_027500779.1:0-63444 GCF_021521415.1 Bidens hawaiensis | reverse complement strand
TATAAGCGAACTTGTATATAGGCGAAGTTAGATACAAGCGAACTTGTATATAAGCGAGGTTAGATATAAGAGAAACTTGTATATATAAGCGGACTTGTCATCTGGCGAACTTATATGTGGCGAACTTAACCAGCAGGCGAACTTATTTCAGCAAGCGAACTTAACGTGCAACAGCTACGGGTTCTTTCTTAACCCCCGTTATCATCTTCGTTTTAACGTGTAAACCCTTTGATATGATATTAACCAAACCTGTGAACATTCCCATGATCATTTTCGGGTAAAACTCGGCCCGAAAAAGTATAAAGTTTGGACCTTTAAGCTAAAAACGTTCAATACTAGATCTAAGGTTTATTTAAACGAGCCGTACATGTTTATAGGTCCATTACATTCGTTTTAGCATCAAGTTTACAACTTTACGTTTCGTGTATACCCGATCTATTCTCATTTGAGGTTTCAATGGCTAAATGTTTATAAAAACGTAAACTTTAAGATAAAAAAAACATACCTTTACGTGTTCGTTAGGTCACGGTTAACTTGGCTGTGAACTTCAAATCTGGTATATAGCTAGTACGCACAAGATCTATTAAGGTATGGGCTCGGTTTGGGTCCTCGGGTTGCTCCTTTAGCTCGCGGCCGATTGTGGCTAGGTGTGTGTGTTTTTTTTTAGTGTGTAGAGAATAAGGTGGATAAGATGGATGGAAATGGAAAGGATTAGGGTTTTAAGGGGTATTTATACTCCCTTAAGCACATGGACCCAAGGCCCATCTTTACTTTTTGGTCCATAACTAATCCCATCTAATTATCCTACTTACTCTTTCATATTTTATTATTATCATTGTTATCATTCCAATAACTCATTTATTTCACCCGACGCAAATAATATATTAACTATTATTTTAAAAATTTAGGGACGTTACATTAAGGTAAGTGTATTAACTATCACATCGAGTATGCACACAGCTCTGAAAACATAACAATGAAGTGTGGCAAGAAACTCACCTGAATACAGTTACATTCACCGTTAATTGTTATTCCTTTCCTTAGCTGTGCATGACTAACTGTTAAATAAACACAATATTAAATACTGCTCTAGCCCTTCTTATTGTTTACTTAATTAATCTTAAGCGTCTAAGCCGGTTTACTTCATTGATTCGTTAATCGGTTAGTTACTCGTTACTCGTTAACCTTTTAAAGGTATCTTTCATATATTAAATAAAGTTCAGGGGCTTCTATGCAATTAAATCATTCTTCTCTAAGTCCAGGGACTGTTCTGTCATCTTATTAAACTTCAAGTTCATTACCCAGTTCTTAACGAATTGGGTTCATAACGAATGAACCTATTCGTTACTTTGTAACGTATTCACTATTATAACGAACTGGTCCTTTTAACGAATTGGACCTCATTCGTTTGGTCTGATTAACGAATTGAACTTCATAGCGAATTGAACCCTTATAATGAACCAATCCTCATAACGAATTGGCTTAACGATCTGGGGCTAATTCGTCTTCTTTCATTAAAGAATTGGCATATGAATTGCTTAACGAATTAGTTAGCAAATGAAGCTAATTCGTTATCCTTCCATAGCGAATTGGCATAACGAACCGGGGGTTAATTCGTTATGTTCCCGTAACGAATTAGGGTTAGGTTAGGTCAAAGAATGTCAGAAACATTCTCTGACAACCTTTAATACTCGCGCCGCCTTTATTAGACGGCGCCGCCGTGCCGGAAAACCGGGGCGGGTGGCCGGAAAAAACGTATTTTACCCTATTTTACACCGTTTTTTCGTCCCGTTCGATCCAGATCTTAGCGTAGGGCGACCCCTATAAACTCATCTTTTGATCGATTTATACCCAATTCCCTCCGGATTTCATGACTTTAATGGTTTAGGGTGTCGGCTCGTCATTTCGCGGCTAGATATAGCGGGTTTGGATCTATACAATATCATACGATCATTACCTCGGGTTTCTTGGTGATTTCGAGAGAGAGAGAAAGTAGGATGAGAGAGAGCTAAGTGTGTGTTTTTGATGGTGTATGGGGTTAGCGGAAATGAATGGATTAATGTATAAGTTTGGTTTATATACTATAGGTCATGGGCTCAAGCCCATAGTCTTTTATTCCTTTCTTTTTAATCCAAGTGCATAACCATATTTATTTAACCCAGCACTAGTCCGACTCATAATAACTCATATTTTTATTTTAGTAACCGAAACAAGAAAACGGGATTTTACACGTAGTCTGTCTAACTTCATATATTTTTTAATCAGTCTAGTCTAATGTATTACAATTTAATATGTGTATTTTAACTAAACTGATTTTTTTATATTAACGGTGTTTAATACTAGTGGACATGATTTTTATAAATCTGAAATGATCCGAATTATTATGACACTGAATATATGGTTGAAGATATGTTTCTTTTAAATAACAAATTGCCTTTCGGAACCATCTTAAGCGTTAATGGTGTAATTAAGGTCTAGATCGACAAATAATAATTATAGGATCCACGTTGTTATGTCTCATTCATTATTTAACTTAGTCAATTTACACGTTAGGATAATCCGTCGGATTCTCCGTCTTGTGCGACTTGCTTAAACTTTGTCTTATCTTCTAATCTCAATATCATTATCATGTGAGTTTACATATCCCCCTTTTTCATCTTTTAAATTTGGGGGTGACATATATACCCTATTTAAATTACTCATTTTTATTTATTTATCTATTCATAACACAATTCAATATATGTTTATGTGTGATTATTGCATGCTCTATTGATAATGCTCTATGTGCTTAATTGTATTATTTTATGTTTGGTGGTTGGTATCTCATCCTCATCTATCATCTAATATGATCATACATTTACCCAAGGTACTTTGATTTCGTATCAATAAGAACGGGTCCACATCTATTTAGTTGTTTACATTTTCATAAGAATTGTAATACTCATCATTTACATATGAATTGTGATTTCTCTCTCTCTCTATCTCTCTCTCTCTATATATATATAACTAAAACATATGTATTATCACCAACATTGTGTTGACAAACTCTATTTTCATACATGTTACAGGTTATAAGTAGTTGATAGTATTCAAGAGTGAAGACAATAGTTTGACCTTATGATATCTATTCATATTACACAAAAGAACGATTTTATTTGATTTAATTATTGTAATTGTGTACTTTATTTAATGTTAATGTTAATGAAATTTGAATATAATTGCCACATAATTAAAATGCAATATATCTAAAGTTATTTTCTATTAGTTTTTATTATTTGAAATCTAACAAGTACATCATATACTTTAACATTCTCAAGCAAGTCTTTTCTCAATGAAACAAATACATATCGCTTAAACACGTACTTCATTGCAGAAAATCATCTTTCAACGCTTCGCGGTTGCGACATGTAATATGAGAGCACACTTAATAAACAGTACACTAATACAAAATGAATGGTGTTACTTTGTTTGAATCATCAATTGAACAAGACTTGCTAAACCATTCAAGTTTTCAAATCGTTTATCTCCTTTCAAAAAAATTATAATTGGGTTGGGTATTAGGCTAAAAATTAAATAGAGTTTAATGAGTTGGGGTTGGGCTTAAATAATTGGGTTGAGTATTGGACTTTAAAATTGTTATTAAAGTCAAATTTAATTGAAAAGTTATTGATATTACTTTATATAATTATATTTGAAAAAAAAAATTATTTTATTTTTTATTGGGGCAGTCTCAAATTTTAATGGGGTCGTCTTGAAATTTCTTTGGGCTGGGGTTAAATTTCACAATGGTCGTCGGCATTTTTACACATACACTAATACTAATTTTTTTTTCACAAGGGATGGTGGATCCCCTTAGGATAAGATTAGGTCCGCCAATATTTCCAACACATCAAGGTGTCTCTGTGCATTGAATGTATGAGCACAAAGAGTATATGGTTAGAGAGGGGTTGAGTTGGAATATTTTATCATTTGGTGGAACCTCCAATTTATAGTCGTAGATGCATAACGATGAATGGAGACTATTGGTCCACGTTTCGGGGGCATACTGGGTTGTCCCCTTATAACATTTCGAAATTTCTAAAATAATATTAAATATATTATTCTATATTGGTGGAAAAGTTTACTCGGGTGAGTGGAGAAATTATAAAATAAAGTAGGAGTTATTACGAGTCGGGCTTGTGTTAGGTTAAGTAATATTGGTAACGGACTTGGATTTGGAAGGAAGGAGGATGGACCATGGGCTCAAGCCTATGATCCATAAATATAAACCTTACAATTAATTCATTAATTTCCATTTCATTCCAAACACCACCCAAAACACACACCTTAGCTATGAGATCCGGATGGAATCGGGTATAACCGACCAAAACCCGTTAGATCTAGTCACGAAACGACGAGCCGACACCTTAAACCGTTTAAAGTTATGAGATCCGGATGTAATCGGGTATAAACCGACCAAAAGATGAGCTTAGGGGATCACCCTAGCTCAGATCTGGATCGAATGGGACGGAAAACGGTGAAAACGGTGGTGAAACAAGTGAGATCTCGCTTTTCCGGCGAGATCCCGGTTTTCCGGCGATGACGGCGCCGGAAAAGCGTGTACGAGGTTGAAAAGAATGTCAAAACCATAACCCTAGTTCGTTAGAGGAGACATAACGAATTAGCAAGCAATTCGTTATGCCCATTAGTTAAGAAGAGATAACGAACTAGAAGCAATTCGTTAAGTGATTCGTTACTTACCCAATTCGCTAAGCCGAGATAGCGAACCAGATGACGAACCAGAAGATAACGAATCAGTTAGTTCGTTACTCACCATTCGCTATGTTAAGATAACGAACCAGCTAATGAATCAGATCACGCAGATAACGAATCAGGCTTAATTCGTTATAGCAAACAAGTTAGCGAATTAAATGATAATTTAAAATCCTAATGGAAAATGTGTTAAGACAGTTAATGGAAATAAAATTTTTCCAAGCTGACCTGGCAGCTTAACCCCAGCCAGGGGCTCTGCCCCTTGGACCCTGTTAGGGGCAGCGCCTCTAGAACCCCACTACCAGGGGCGCTGCCCCCGGACCCCCGCTCGTTGAGGGTTATAATTGAACTAGAATGTGATATGGATAGTGATAGAAATTAATACGCGTAATTGTTATACAGTTAGCCGTGCACAGCTTAAGAAAGGAATAACCTTTAACAGTGAACGTAACCGAGTTCATGTGAGTTTCTAGCCCAATTTTCTTGTTATGTTTTCGGGGCTGTGTGCATACTCGATGTGAAGTGTGAATACACTTACCTTAAGTGGTAAATGTATGCTATAATGTTTGATATGGTATATATATAGATGTTACGAATGGATGTCTGTCGATGTGTGAACGATCTTCGGATATTGCACGTGTAGACAGGGAGAGTAACGTTTGTCGGTGCGGTGAACGATCTTCTGATATTGCACGTACCACCAATGGGAATGATCTACAAGTGGTTATTAGTGTGTGTAAATGTTATGATGTAACTTGATTATTATGTAAATGATGAAATGATAGAAAGTGTGTTGTAGACAAGTAGAGGTAGAGTGTGATAGAAGTGCCAAGGGTCTAGGTGTTAGTAGCACGACGATAGTACGTGGTAGGGTAAGCCTATACGTGCCCTCGTTATTAAAGTGGTATAACGTGAGTGTGTGGTAGGGTAAGCCAATATGTGCCTTCGTTATTAAGTGGCATAACGTGAGTGCATGGGAGGGTAAGCCTCTATGTGCTTCCGTAAACAAGTGGCTAAGACGTAAGGGGCAGTTAAGTGGTAAGGTGAACAGGTTAGACAGTGGACTGTGTATCTTCGGATACGTATATAATACATGTAATGGTTGTATGGTAAGTTGATTGATTAACTAGAACTCACTCAGCGTAGCTGGCTTTTAGTATGCACGCAGGTGATCAGATTAAGGAGCTAGCATGAGGATGGTACATGGCATGGATTGAACGGCTGGCATCTGAAGATGGAAGAAATGATGTTTTGAATATGATGTTTCATGTTATGGTTATAAAGAAAAGATTAAAGGTTTTGTAACGAATGATCGAAGTTAACGTTTCCGCGAAAAGTTTTAGTTAACTCTGATTTGTAAGAACTGTGTTTATGAGTAAATCCGACGTTAAAGTGAGGCTACCGGGTTCGGGGCAAGGCCCCCCTCTGCAGCCACCTTTATAAAGATCGTGGATGCCGTTTTGCGTTGAGCCTACCTATTAGTACTATTGTCTCTTTTGCGTATATGTAATGGTGGTTTCGCGCTTGCTGTCTATACAGGTGGCTTTGCCTTGTTAGTGCCTTTTCATGTAAAGTTCCGACACTTGCGTTGGTTCAAACTTGTACCTTCTCTTGCACGGTGTTTTGGACGTGTTCGCCTGAGGGGGCTTGCTTTGCAAGAGTATTCCTTTTGGTGTCTTCTCCGGGTTTAACCCGGGTCCAAGACCATATCTCTCCAGTAATCAAACTAGACCATAAAATGTTATTGATTCATTCAAATAATCAATTTTCGTTTCTTGTTCATCTATACAAAACAAACAATGAAAATTTCTCTCATCCTATCCTGGTTCCCAATCCAAATCCCTAAACAAAAGCGTACAAGTTTTAGTGAACAAGGTACAAATTATATATTATATTGTTCCCAAATAAGAAAACTAAAATTTAGGATGATCTTGGCCGTTTAAAGTCTTCAAAACATAATCTCAGCCGTTTAAACTCACCAAAAACCTTCTAGAAGCGGCGGTTTGTAGAGGTTATTCACTGATGCAACAGTTATCAGACGTTCGCCCATAAACCCTAATAACTGACGAAGTGAACATGCAATCGTTTTCTTCTCCTGTATCACCCACGATACATACTTTTCAAAAAATTACTATTTCTTTCATTTCCTATAAATGCAAATCACTTACCAACTAGTAGAATTTTCTACAAAATCATATAGTGAACACCCATACCTTCACAATCGTTCCAAATTTCTCTCCTAATGGAAGCACGGCAGCCGTCCAACGGTGATATGAAACACAATCATGAAGGTAAATAACGATTTCGTTGTTTAACTATGTCATTTTAAAGTCGTTGGTGATTCTCATCCTAACATATAAAACGGTCGGTGATTGAATGTGATCTCGAAGCATCGTAATTGAAACCTCACACGCACTTCTGTGTGAAATAGATATGATCGATAACCTAAGCGAATCGAACCGAATTGGTGCATCAACATCCTTGAAGAAATTTCTGATTTGTATCCTTATTTTATCTGATCCCTTGTATGATCAACTTCATCTACAGGTTTTACAATTGGGGAATTAGAGATGAGCCACGAGGAGGTGATACTGCTACTTGAGTCATTTTTAACAACAATTTAGGTATTATAGGTATTATTATATATAATTTATTAAGACTGCCACATATAAAATAATTATTTGTAACTTTAAAATGTATTTATTGATCTATTGTTTATTTTGATGTACTTCATTACTTGCTTATGGCATCATTATAATAAAAGTTGAGTGTGTCGACCTGTTGATGTAGGCTTCCAATTTAGAAGTTGGGTTGACAAAGAATTCACAATTTATGTTTAAGTGTATCAATGACGTGGGTACCGAATACACAGTCACACATATGTAGATATATCTCAACAACGCCGTACTATCGGCCTCCTTCCACAATTAGGAACAAATCGGCCTAGCCACTTCGTGGAACTTGAGGAAATATCATCGGTGACACAAAATGCTACTAATGGGTAAACTAAGGAATCATCTTTCATCCATTGGTTAGTTTCAAAGAAACTCCTTTTTAACACTTTTTTGTTTAATTTCCATGTATGATTGGATATATATTATTTGTTGCATGTTAGGTTTGATTATGTCAGTACAAGAATAGTACAAGAATGCTAAGCATTTCTGACCCTAACAAGAATTATACTACTCTCAATGGGGTGGAGCATTGAAGAATACGGATCAAAGATATATGCTGCACATGCCATCCAGATTGAGAAAGTGAACACATGGTTTTGTACATAACAAATACACTCATGAGCTCCATTATCTTATATGGTAACAAATTAATCTTGTACTTTCACTGGCGAAGCTTAGTTAGCCCCCCCCGGTTTTTTTTGCGTAGTAGTGTAAATTTACCCGTTTTCGTCCGAAAATTTTTATATGTAGTGTAAATTTAGCCGTTTTCAGCCGAAAATTTGAGCTCGGCCCCCTCCGTTTATGAAATTATGTATACATTTTGAGTTTGTCCCCCCGGTGTCTTAGTTCAAGCTTTGCCACTGTGTACTTTGTTTGTTTGTTTGTTTAACCCGTAAACTGAAGTTTCATTAGCGGTCGATTTTAAACCAGGTCATTTTTTGCATTCTCTTTTAAATCTTGGACTCACACTAACCAAATGCATCAAGGATGTGGTAGTTGATAAAGCTCACAAGTATATGTATATGATGGAAGGATGAAGCCATGAAAAAGGTTCAAGCTGGCCAAAAAGTGTTTTGGTGTAGAAACATTTGGAATGGAATTTATATGTACAACATATTGAGTAAGATAGGCAATGCAAATTGAATACACAAGACCATGAGAAGTAAGGTGTCAACTGATAATAATTGGACAGAAAATCAACGACCATGTTTTATTGTTATTCAAGGGTTGAAGATCGGCAAAGCATAGAAACGCAAAAGATCATATTGAAGGATGTCCTATTTCAAATAAGCAAATTACGTCAAAGATGAAAGTCAAAGATTGAAAACTGGATCAGGAGGGAGTTATCGAAAGTCAACTGTTTGATTATACATTTTTACCATGACTAAAACTTGTAAAGTTAAGATCATGCAAGATTGAAATTACCAAAACTAGGATGGAACTAGATATGTGCATGCCAATAGAACTAGATTCTAAAACACGTCCAAATTAATGTTGCACAAGAAATTTTAAAGTTTTGGAAACAAACATTTATAAAAATTATGTCATTAAAATTTCCCATCGAACGGGTATAAAACTAGTTGTTATAAGTCTAAAACGGATTACTCATTATTCGAAAAAACAGGGACAATTAAGAGACACATTTCCGTAACCCTTCCTTCCTCCCGTGGCAATAATAATAATAATAATAATAGTTAGGGGGTGTTTGTGATTCCTTATTTTCATCAACTTATATCTTATAAACTTTTTGAAAAGTTAATAAGGTAATAAGGTGTTTGACAAACCATAAGGCCTTAGGGGTTTTAACTTATGGGCAAGGCAAAATAAAGGGGTTTTGTAAAGTTAAGAATTTCTAACCCTTCTTTCTCTCAAAACCCATTACACTTCTTTTAAAAAGAACGTCAATTTTAGTCATTTTGGTTTTCTGCAACACATAATTTAATCCAAATATTTATTTTAAAACTTCTTTTAAAAAATTTATAAATTAATAAGGACTTTTTTCAATTAAATAAGGAATCCCAAAATCAAACCGTTGCCTCCACAATCAACCAACCTCCGTTCACCCAACAACTACCGCAACCGCCGTGTTCCTCCGCCAGGATCACAACAACAATGACTCAAAATAATTAAGCCGGTGAAAATGCCGGCATGTGTCCTATTTCACCTAATTATTGTTCCCCACCGATTTTCATCTAATTTACATGGCTTTTTCAAGGTACCTAACGTCGCTTATTATGTTTGCTCGCACTTTGCAAATTGCTTCCTGTGCAAATGATTAGCCAGCTCATTTTCAATCCTAAGTCATCACCAGCATGAATAACGAGATAATAGTCGTATACTGATCGGCTGATTGTTTGGTGTTGCAATAGTCTATTGCCTTGTCTCGTTTATTAGGCGTTATTTGAGCACATATTATGTTCGTGCATTAGTTACTTGATATGCATTTTCAAACCTGTACATCCCGCCTAGGGTTGTATATAAACCAAAACCGAACAAGGCCTTGCTTAAATAAACAACAACAACAACAGCCATACTCAGTGAAATCCCACAAATGGCAATGCTATAAGCAGGGTCTGCGGATGATGGCATGTGGGCAAACCATACCTCTATCCCGAAGAATAGAAAGGTTGCTTCCAGAGAGACCCTTAGCTCCAAATCGTTTTGCTTAAATCTATATGATAATATTAGAAAACTCATTAAAAAGTATTGAAATCTTTAACAAACAGTTATAAACAAACAAACAAACATATACAGGCGTAAACGAACAAGTTATTGAGCGTTCAGGAACACCATTGAACGGACATGACCTCTGTCCGTGTTCGTTCATTTAGTTAATCGAACGAAAGTCCTTGTTCGTGTTCGTTCATTTATTAAACGAACGAACTTCCCACCAAACTGTTCATGACAATTCGCCAATGGTTCAGTTCGTTTACAGCCATAATCCTGCCTGTTTAAAGTATGGTATCTGTATTATTTTAACTATCTCACATGTCTGGCATGCTAACAGAGGTGATATATCATTCTATGCAGGTTATTGGCTCTTGCCAATGTTAAAAGGGCAGCACATTCCCTTCCAATCAATAAGACCTCTTTCTTTGAAGTAAACAATCGTGGATCCCAATTGGCAGTTAGGTTTTCTCGCTCCTATCATAAACTATATTCACAATATAGCATTCATGGAAAAGGCTTCACTTGTCATGCATTTCATCAAGCAAACAGAACCTTATGGAGTTATAAACATTTTCAAAGATTATATTTCGTATCAGCAAGTACTAAAGTTTCACACCATGCTCAAAATTGCATGGAGAATAGTTTCACAGATTTGTACGCATAACTGGCCATCACAATCAATGAACAGGATCGCTTGTGCAGTTAGCTTTGCTTTGAGTAGATCACAGCTGATCGGTCCTGGTATATTAGCTTTTGTGTTAGGTGAGCTGGCGTGCACACAAAGATCATGGGCTGAAGCTGATGGGTTTTCTTATAAAACCGATCTTTACACACACGCACAAGACGGACGCGTTTACTTAACTTCGTTTATATTCTCTCTTGTGGAAGTTTTAATATTATGTGTTAGAGCAGTATACTTAGCTTTTTTATTTGCACCATCTATTACTATGACTCCATTTGCTGACTCGTTTGGTGTTGAGTTTCGTAAGAAATGGTTACGGTGTGTTCATTACACTTTAGAAAAGGCAGGGCCCGCATTTATCAAATGGGACCAGTGGGCTGCTTCAAGGCCCGATCTTTTTCCTAACGATCTATGCACCGAGCTTGCAGACCTTCAAACAAAAGCACCAGCACATAGCTATGCTTACACAAAGAAAACTATAGAAAAAGCATTCGGTCGTTTATTACCCGAAATATTTGAAAATTTTGAGGAAGAACCGGTAGCTTCTGGAAGCATAGCACAAGTTCATCGAGCAACTTTAAGGTTTCGTCATCCTGATCAACGTATCAAGCCGATTCTTGTTGCAGTTAAGGTTAGACATCCGGGAGTTAGTGAAGCGATTAGACGGGATTTTATTTTATTAAATTTGTTCGCGAAAGTGTCGGCATTTATTCCTACTTTGAAATGGGCATACAACAATTTGCTGTTTTTATGATGTCTGAAGTTGATCTTTCCCGAGAGGCGGCTCATTTGAGTCGGTTTATATATAATTTTAGACGATGGTAAGACGTGTCATTCCCGAGGCCTTTGTATCCACTTGTACATCCTGCTATTTTAGTGGAAACTTTTGAACATGGTGAAAGTATTTTGCATTATGTTGATGAGCTTGAAGGACACGTAGGCATTAAATCTGGGCTTGCTCATATTGGGACTCATGCACTTTTAAAAATGCTTTTGGTATGTATTTATATATTCTTGTTCTCTTTTCTGCCTTATTTTTATATAGGGTATTAAGGAGCCAAATGATATTTCTTTCCAGATATAACTAGTAACATTTTTTTATTATAAGTTCTGAAGGGCACTTGCACCAAAATGTAACATTCTCTCACATTTTTTTCCATTGTCTGCGACTTAATTTACTGCTTACCATCATATGTAAAACACACTTATATTTCCATGTTATTGTATTTAACATTGTCATATAATAAGTGGTGCTCGAGCCGGGGGTCTCACGGGAAGCAGCCTCTCTATTCCTATGGGGTAAAGTCGTAGAGGTAAGGGCGTAAGGCTGTCTACATCTTACCTTCCTTAGACCCTACCATAGCTTTGCTATTGGTGGGATTTACTGAATAATACTAAATCTTGATGGATTATGGTTTTACACGACTTTATCTTGTAAACTGATTTTTAAAGTTCGATTTCATATCTTTTGTTTACGAAGTATTTGAATTTCTCTTTTTTTTTCTTCTCTTTTTTTTATTTGTTTGAATCTATTTTTAATTACCAAAGCGATACGTTTTGATATTTCAAATGGACCCGCTACAACTTAGTATGGTTCTCTTTATTTACTAGTTTATATAAAGATATGTTTTTTATCTTGTATAGATGTTTATAGTTTCTTGAAGTGTGCAATCTTAAAGAAAGTGATTTGTGACAGGATGTTGAGAAATCATTTAAGTTATGGAGTTCTGCAGAAGGTGATACCTTAAATCCCGCAGACTGTATGCAACAGTTGCTTGAGCAAGTCAGGCGTCATAGAGTTAATATTGATGACAATGTGTGCACTGTAATTGTAACTACTTTGGTTTTGGAGGTAATTTCTTACATCTATGAACGATTTTTCTCGAATATTTTTTTTCTTTTTTAGTGTTAATGGTTTGGCTCAGCTGGTTATTTTAAGGCTTTGGCCCCAACCGCTAACTACGGTTTCAGAAACTACAAACCAAACCGGTCGGGTTGGGTGGGTTGATCAAACCGCCCAGCTTAACGGTTTTGAAACTGATTTTTTAAGTTAGTTTCTTTCAAAGTCATTAGTTTGGAGTAAAAAGTTGAAAAAGATAAAAAAATATTTTAAGAGTATAATACATATTTTTCTAAATATGAAAAACAAAAATAAAAAAATTAAACGTAAATTCCAAATCATCCATCGAACAATATAAATTTTAAACCGGCCAATTTGCTTTGGTTTGATCGGTTTCAACGGTTTATGAACAACTTCTTCACTTACCAATGTTGATTTTTCGGTTGACCAAGTTTTTGAAATTTTCTTGGCTTTTCTTGATTTTGGTGCAGGGTTGGCAGAGGAAGTTGGACCCTGAGTATGATGTGATGCATACATTGCAAGATCTTTTATTTAAAACAGATTTGGTGGAGGATTTATTCTATATAATTGAACGACTCATGGCTCCATAACAAAAGGTTACATAACCATTCCTCCCCTAAAAATGTTATTTTTAAAATGTGTTTTTTCAGGAATAAGAAAGAAAAAAAGAGTTCTAGCACTACATGATTTTATTGTATTGTAACCAACAATAAAACACCAGCACCCTCGAGATCAGAAGGGACGTTTTTTTTTCTTTTCATTCTGATCGCTTTTTGTATAACTCGAAATGTGTTTATCCTAGTCAATTTTGATTTTGATCTTGATCTTCCCTTGTGTGGCGTAAAGAACTAAAGAAGATTGAAAAGGTATCAGAAAAGAAGTAAAAACGTAACTGAGTGCAGAATTGACGAAACATCAAACATTCGTTTGATGGGATTTCATCAACGCTGCACTCAATGATGTTTTAATTTCTCTGAGAGTTCGGCCCGCCAGACTTGACCCGATTGATTTTTGGCTCTTCTAGTTAATGGGATTATGCTTATATAGTTTATATGTAATTGTTGGTGACCAATAAGAATAGTGGTTGATTTATGTAGTACGCATCAAGCGTTGTACTTCATGTGTTAGCTTACATGGGCTTTTGCTACTTGTACTTGTTCCTCCACCTCGTACTTATTGTACTCATCTTTTGTACTACAAATAATCAAATAATATATATATTTCTCGTCAGTTAATTTATATAAAATAATACATTATTAGCATTATTTGTATATTTTTTGAATTTTAGAAAAATATATATTTTTTATACTACTGATTCTACTTTTCGAATAGTTTCTTACTTTTCTACAAAGAAAAAGTGTATGATTCAGTTCAGTTTTAAAAGGCAAAACCCGATGCTGATAGAACATAGGGTAGTAACTACATATAGTGAATTTGCAATGCTTTTTTTAGCAGAAGTATAATAGGTGTCTTGCATGTAATACAACTACTTATGATGTGTGTACATCTAAGATTTTTTCATAAAGATGCCAACAAATTTGGTAATATAAAGGTAAATACGCATATTCATATATAAATACGATGATTCGACATAAAAGTTTTCAATTTGAGTAATTTAAACTTGGGTTTGGATGTATATAGGTATTTTTGCATGCAACAATATCAAAGAAACAAGCTGGCATCCGATAAATTTGGAACGATACAGAGAAGATTAGCATGGCCCCTGTGCAAGGATGACACGCACAAATCGAAGAGACATTAAGTATCACCTTTGTTTGGAATTGGTCAGGCAGGTATATAACGTTAAACTTGGGTGTGTTAATCAACATATTGCTTATAGTATATTGAGTAGTAGAATCTATTTGGACTTATTTTACAAAATTGCAAACTAGTTGGGTTGAAAATATAGATGGGACAAGTCTTGGAGGGGTGAGGTAGAATTTGTTTTATTTGTTTATTACCTTGAAATCTTACATTGGTAAATGTTTTACTCAGGTACCTTTATTTCAACATATGGACAATTTGGTCCTCGAGAATATATGTGATCGTGTGAAGTCCCTCATTTTTACTAAGGGAGAAACTGTAAGTCCACATAAACCCAAACACAAACTACGTTGTAAAAAAATTTGAAAATAATCAATATAGCCAATTTGGTTAAGATAATTGCAAAATAAACATGACCTTTAACTTTCTGAACAATCAAAGCGTGACATGTGTCATTTTGGCACACTAGATTGGGTCACT
The DNA here is from genome assembly GCF_021521415.1 of Bidens hawaiensis. Taxonomy (NCBI): domain Eukaryota; kingdom Viridiplantae; phylum Streptophyta; class Magnoliopsida; order Asterales; family Asteraceae; genus Bidens; species Bidens hawaiensis. Next base: position 48,560 of record NW_027500779.1, on the reverse strand, counting down.
TTGGCATAGTAGATTTTCATCTGGCGTGGCGCAGCTTATTTTCAATAGGAGCCATTTCTTGATTTTAAAGAAAGCTTAACGATATTTGAGTAAATAAAAAGGTCAAATCACTTTGTCAAAGTCAATGGTGAATTACAATTTCCCCTAAATTATGCTTGAAGAGCATTATATATCATGTATCAAAAAGTTGTGTTTCGGAGAAATATGTCAACATGCCAGCCCACTTGACATATTTACAATCTAATTATAAAAACCATTGAACATGTTATAAATATCAACCAAAACCTGATTGTTTTCGTGTTGTGTAATTGGCGTAGATAGCAAGAGGAGACCCAGTACAAAGAATGCTCTTCATTGTAAGAGGCCATCTCCAAAGCAGCCAAGTACTCCGAGACGGAGTAAACAGTTGTTGCATGTTAGGCCCTGGAAACTTCAGCGGCGACGAGCTCTTATCATGGTGCCTTCGGACACCCTAGAGAGACTACCACCATCATCATCAACACTCGTCACCCTAGAGACAACTGAGGCTTTCGGGCTAAAAGCCGATGACGTTAAATACGTGACACAACATTTTAGATAAACATTTGTGAATGAAAAAGTTAAGAAAAGTGCACGATATTATTCTCCAGGGTGGCGGACTTGGGCTGCAGTTGCGATCCAATTGGCCTGGAGGCGGTATCGTCACCGTCTCACTTTGACATCATTGTCGTTCATCAGACCAAGACGACCTTTATCTAGGTGCTCTTCGCTTGGGGAAGATCGGTTAAGACTCTATGCGGCTTTGTTGACTTCACCTAAGCCGAATCATGATGACTTTGACTTTTGAGATCGTATATTCATGGGATGCTTGTAGTCGTGTGTGAAATAAATAGAAGGAACTATATTTACAAATGAAATATGTTCATTTGTTTAAAACTCTTGCCATTATTTCATGAACTCAATTTAGTACATTTGATTTTAACAGTTGTGCTATAGTTTAGGATTTTGTTGTCTGGTCGACTGGTTTTCGCATAATTTCTCGACCTCACTTGTTGAACAGGCTAAGAAGGTTTGGTTTAGGTCAGATTTTTTAGCACATAACAGTATCCTTCTTATTTTTGTTCCCCTTTGTAGAATAACTTGACCCAGTAAGATAAAACCAATATGTTTTTACTAGGCCAATTCCAAACCTTAAATCGAGCAGTAAAACTTGAATTTTCAAACCGTAAACCAAACCATGAAACATGTAACCCGGCATAGCCAACTAATTTGGCTAGGTCGTTCGTTAGGGCTGGTTTCAAAGGCTTTTAAGCATTCTAATAACATATTTTGTGTTGAATTAATCTTGGTTTTGGATTCTGATGAAGGTCCATAAGATAAGTTCAAGGTTGAGTCCACCGTGCCACACCATTTGTCAATGAGCAACCAAGCTTTCCTTTCAGCTTCACCATTCATCTTAACTCGAATTTGGTCAGAAAGAATCACATGGGCTAAATGTTGGACGAATGAATAAGATGTATGTCTGTGCATGGAAATGCGTATGAATAGAAGGACCCATGGGTCAGACTTATCCTATAAAACAACAACCATTCAAGGTCTCATAAGTCATAAGGTAAGCCCAATTGGCACATACCCTTTTTTGTATTATTGTTTGTTTTTATCCTAACATCCGGGGATAATCTTTTCTTATTTTTAATTTGGGAATTAAAAATACCCTCAAATGTTTTATTTTGTTATGATAATTATATTCTTCGAATTTGATTTGGATAAAGAACGGGCCAAATTTTTGTAAGTTTTTTGAAGTAGTATCTATTGAGAACGGAAAATCATGTAACTAGTTATCACCATATTCGTAAATCTACTAATTTTTGTATGGTTTTATATACGTGAAACTACTTTTATGTATCGCCTTTTCGTCGCTTATCATTAATAAAATTAATAAAATGTTTGTTTTGTTAATAAAGTTGGATTAATACACAAAATTGGCTTGTATATTTCGCTAATTTTTATGTATTTTGTTGATATTTATGCATTAACTTTAGACGGATTTAAAACTAGTTTCATAACTCTTAAGCATTCATAGACCAATAGATCAATATGAAACTGTGCATCTTTATATATGACTATGATCCATGCATATTGAAGCTTGGATCACAATCATAGATAAATACACCGACTCATATGTTTCAAGGAAATGAGAATCATTAGGCATTGCATAACATATATTTATGCTTTAAGTTAAGTTTGCTATAAACATGGCTATGATTTTATTTGAGTTTTTAAACGGGCGGTACGAACATTTTGTTAAATGTTTTTGAAGGCCAAACATTCTTATAGTAGGTTCATAGCATTTACAGGGTGTTCTAAATGCATCATATCGTCGACATCATAAACATAAAATGTTGAAAGTGTACAAATTGTGTTAAATGCTAGTTTACAATGAGTTGGTAGCCAATTTTAATGGTGGATTTAGCAACACTTTATCAAAACAAATAAAAACATTTCTTGATTATGTTCGAGCTTTTTTCATTTCTTATATCACATTGGACCCATCTTCGAATTTAACATGATGGTAGTGTTTAGTATGCAATAATTACATACTGAATGAAATCGACCATTGTAAGGGAATGAAAAAAATATAATGTTTAGTTGGTCAATGGAATGAAATCACTCATGACACAACAAACCATTTATCCTCCACCCAATGCTTTTTTATTTCCATTCCATTCCCCCTTTCACCATATTTTATTGGCACCACCACCACCGCCGGTGTAGCGTGTTGTCGCCACCACCACCATCACCATCAGTTGACCATTGTTGCCGCCACCATTGGTTTTGGTAATTTTTTTTTGAGCATGGGTGTTTTGTCATTTGTAATTTATCCTTTCATCTTTTTCTATCAAACAACACAATATAATGACTCATCTTATTTTCACATGAAGTTAACAACATGTTAACAGAATGATAATGACTCATTTCATTCTCTTGCCAATTCTATTTTCTCGTCCATTTTATTGCCTACTGCCAAACATATTAATAAAGTTTTAGCAAGTAGAGTGAACTTCACTTTAGAGGAGAATATTTTTTAGATACATTATTCAATCACATTAACACATGTTTTTCATTATTCAATCCAAATTTTGGTTCCAATTTGGTGCCTATGGTATCTATATTAATACCTAATTTGTTCATCCCAACCGCCGACATCACCACCTTCGCCCACCACTGCCACTACCACCTTCAGCGACACCCGACCATCGACACCACCACCGCAACCAATTGCCGCCACCACCACCACATTTATATTTCATTTCTCCTGTTTTTTCTTCCGATTATTAAACAACGTAAAATAATAATTTATTTGATTGATTCTCACATGCTAACCAAATTAGGCAATGAAATAATAATGATTCTCACAACCAACCTCCGTTGAACATATTCCTCCGCCAGCAATAATAATTCAATTAAGCTGGTTAAAATGCCTTCTCTTACACCTAATTATTATTCCCCACCGATTATCTAAGCGGTAATTGGATTAAAATGATTAAGAAATTAAAATTTTGTTTAAAACTAATACGCATTTCTTTGTATGTCTAAAGTAATAATCGGTTTAGGGTGGCGGTCAACCATTCTAATTCTTCTTCTTATTCTTAGTGCAGTAGCAAGGTTATCATCCTGCTTCACTGCAACTATAACTGACCGCTCAACCGCCACGCCAACGCTCCACATATCCTATCCCACCTTATCCTCCTCCTCCTCATTTTCTTTTCACATTTAAAAAGGAATCATCATCAACTAAAATTTTGAAGAAAATAGTTTGCCCGCCAGGTGTTTGACAAAACGCCTCAATGAAATAATCTTTGTTTTTGGTGTTTTGAGGAGGGGAGAGCAACGGGTGGTTGCTCTCCTCCTTCCTCTTTGGTTCGGGTGTTCATTCCTCAAACTCAACTCGAGTTTTGTTTTATTATTATTTTTCTTGGTGTGGTACTTGGCTACCAGGGTGTTTTGTGGGTCGGGGGTGGTATGACCGGGGCTATTGAGGAGGTTGTTTGGCCGTGTCCGTTTAGAGGCTTCCACTGTTGCCCGGATGGATTACCGGGGTCCAAGGGGGTTCGATTGGCCGCACATATTAAGCGGCTTCATTTGTCATCGGATGACAAGAAAGAGACCTTACGGGAGGCGATCTCGACAAATTTGGATTTGTTTATTTCGGTTGGTGAGGCTTTAAAGGTCTCGCGTAGGTGGATGTGTGGAGCGTGTATGGAGTCACATGCTCTCCGTCGGGGGTGCCATCATGATGACGGGTCGGTCTGGTACAAGTGTGTCACGGGAGATGTGGAGGAATATATAGTGGGGATTGCGAAGCCACATGTTGGGAGGGAAGTTGTCGCGGTGGGAAGGGTGGAGGTGGATGTAGCTCTCCTTGAGCGTGTCTTCACTCTTCCTATTACGACTGTTAAAAACATTCCTCATAGTTGTCGTATGGCTTTTTCCCAAGCCTTAGTGGGTGCTCTGGGTAAGGTGGCGGCTATGCCAGAGTCTGTTGAGGCGTGGGTGAAACTGTTGTTGTTACCCACGTTGCACCTTACGAGTTTTCAGACCTTCTAATCGTCAGCAACGCAGGTCTGGCAATAGAAAGTCTGAGCAATGCCGAATTATTCAACGGTCGCTATCCGCTTGGGGTGACCGTGACGGTTTCTTTGAGCTCCTTATATCGCTTTTTAACCAACCCCTAGGAGATGCCCCGGGTGGTGATGCGTTTGTACCCGAGTCTGACAACGCCGGGTTGGGCGCCAATGTTAAACAATGTTTGCGAAAAGTTGCGGACGGGCATTTCACTGCTGCGGTCAAGGTATTATGCTCTTCAGGGGTTGCACCTTTCGGTAAGGATACTTTGAACGCTTTGTTGTCTAAGCATCCCATCATGGCACCTCCGATTATGCCTGCTTTCTTGCTTTCTGAGTCTCCCCTTGTCGTGGACGTTGATAGTGTGCTTGGGTGCATTAAGTCTTTCCCTAAAGGGACTTCGTGTGGGCGGGACGGTTTGCGAGCCCAACACATTTTAGATGCGTTGTGCGGAGAGGGGTCTCCGATTGCGGATGGTTTGCTCAAGGCTATCTCTGCGGTGGTTAATTTATTTTTGGGGGGAAGGTGTCCTAAGGTGTTGGCAGAGTTTGTTGCGTCTGCCCCACTTACGCCGTTGCTTAAACCGGACAATGGGATTAGACCTATTGCCGTTGGGGCCATTTGGAGGCGGTTGGTCTCTAAGGTGGCTATGAGGGGTGTCGGGAAGGAGATGGTTAAATACCTCGGTGACTTTCAATTTGGGGTGGGAGTCCCCAGTGGGGCAGAGGCCGTGCTTCATAGCGCGAACAGGTTTCTAAATCAGTTTCATTCGGATGGGTCATTGGCTATGCTTACTGTTGATTTCTCCAATGCCTTCAACTTAGTTGATAGGACGACCCTTCTACATGAGGTTCGGAGTCGATGTCCTTCCATTTCTCTTTGGGTGGATTTTTTATATGGGCAGTCGGCTAGGTTATATGTGGGTGATACTTTCATTAAATCCACCACTGGGGTTCAACAGGGGGGACCCTCTTGGGCCTCTCCTTTTTGCCTTAGCTTTGCACCCACTTGTTCACCAAATCAGAGATCGGTGCAAGCTTCTCTTTCATGCTTGGTACTTGGATGATGGCACGATTATCGGGGATACTAGAGAGGTAGCCAAAGCATTAGATATTATCAGGTCTGAGGGGCCTCGTTTGGGTCTTGAATTAAACGTTAAGAAAACAGAGTTATTTTGGCCAACATGCAATGGGGTGAAGGCACAGGAGGGGTTGTTCCCTTGCGGGATTGGAAGGCCGGTGCTTGGCGTGAAACTCCTTGGTGGTGCTGTAAGCCAGGATGCGGGGTTTATCAGCAGTTTGGCTATGAAAAGGGCATCTAGCGCTGTGGAACTGATGAGCTGTCTCCCAAGACTTCGGGATCCTCAATGCGAGCTTCTTTTGCTTCGCTCATGTATGGGAGTCGCCAAGCTTTTGTTCGGTTTGAGAACATGCCAACCTATGTATGTGGGGGAAGCTATTTCTATATTTGACAATGGTCTTCGGAGGGCGATTGAGGACATCGTGGTTTGTGGAGGTCCGTTCTTTGGGGATCTCCAATGGAGGTTGGCATCACTTCCGATCCGTTATGGGGGGTTGGGTCTCTGTTCGGCCGAGGATGTATCTACATATGCTTTTGTGGCTTCGAGAGCACAGTCGTGGTGTTTGCAAGACCATATTCTTCGGGGTTGTGATATTTATGGGTTGGACTCTGATTATGGGTGTGCGATGGATCGTTTACGTACTTCACTTCCAGATTTTGATCTTAGCGGGTTCTCTAATAAGGACACCGCCCCCCCCCCCCCCCCTAAAGCCCAACATGTTGTGGCGAGTGCCTTATTTAGTGGAATCGTCAAGAGTTTAGAAGTGAAGTTTGATCTATCCCCTCGCCAAAAGGCGGTGTTTGAATGCCTTCGGGCTCCTCGGGCTCAGGATTTTCTAACGGCCATCCCCATTGAAGGATTAGGCCAACGTATGTCGGGTTTGGAGTATCGGGCTATCCTTAAGTACCGGTTAATGATCCCTATGTTCCCGACGGATGAACCTTGCCCAATTTGTCGTAAGGTCTGTTTGGATTCTTTTGGTGACCATGCGGTGCATTGCAAAGAATTGCCTGGTTTTAAATACAGACATGATCTGGTTAAGGGATGTTCTGTGTGATGTTCTTAAACGGGCAGGGATTTCTGCTAAAAAGGAGGCCCCTGTTAACTTTCTCACGGATCCTATTGAAGGGAGGTCTACTTTACGACCAGCTGATATTCTTGTGTTCGGGTGGGCAGGGGGGAAACATGCCTGTGTGGATCTTACAAGGAGTGTCTCCTCTTGTTGGGCTCAGGGACCGTGGGTTTGTTGTGGGTCAGGCTGCGTTGAAGGCTGAATCGGGCAAAGTTGTTAAACACGAGAAAGCTTGTTTAGATAATCAACATGTCTTTCTACCATTTGCCTTTGATACATTTGGTTTTCTGGCTCAAGAGGCTGTGAAATTTTTGAGTAGGGTTCAGCGCGTCGTACACGGAACCTCTTCAGCTTCTAGGTCCCAAAGCTTCGTTTTTAGCAGGATTGCTTTGCTGTTCAAAAGGGGGTTGCGGCGCAGCTTGTTGCCCGTTTGCCTGCCACTTTATTGTAATCGTTTTATAGTAAATTATATAAAACTTCGATTATCTTCTGATTTTCATGGCTATCTCAAGGTACGTAACGTGGCTTATTATTTCCTCATATAGCATTATAATCGTTTCAGTCATCTAGTTATGTTTTTTCGCACTTTGCAAAATGCTTCCCCGTGCAAATCATTAAATAATAACCAGCTACTTTTCATAAATTAGACAACCGTGGCTTAAAATTAGGGCTTGTTTTAATCCTAACTCATCACTAGCACGAATAACGAGATTATAGTCGTATAATGATTGGCTGATTGTTTGGTGTTGCAATAGTCTATTGTCTTCTCTCGTCTATTAGGCGTTATCTGAGCACATATTATGTTCCTGCAATAGTTACTTGATATATATGCATTTCCAAACATGTACATCCCGCCTAGGGTTGTATATAAACCGAAACCGAACAAGGCCTTGCTCATGTTCGTCGTCCAAAGCCTTTATCGGACAAGTGAAAGCCGAACGGAATTTCTTGTTCGTGTTCGTTCAATATGGAAATGAACATGAATAGTTCATGAACACAAACTCATTTTTTGTATTTGATTTGGCTAACCGAGAATGGTCAGTGCCAACGGTTCGGCCTGGCTACCAAGTTTGTGTTAATAGTCTTGCATAAATAAACAACAACAGCAGCCATACTCAGTGAAATCCCACAAATGGCAATGCTATAAGCAGGGTCTGCGGATGATGGCATGTGGGCAAACCATACCTCTATCCTGAATAATAGAAAGGTTGCTTCCAAAGAGACCCTTAGCTCCAAATCGTTTTGCTTAAATCTATATGATAATATTAGAAAACTCATTAAAAAGTATTGAAATCTTTAACAAACAGTTATAAACAAAAAACAAACATAAACGAACATAAACAGGCGTAAACGAACAAGTTATTGAGCGTTCAGGAACACAATTGAACGGACATGGCCTCTGTTTGTGTTCGTTCATTTAGTTAATCGAACGAAATTCCTTGTTCGGTTCGTTCATTTATTAAACGAACGAACTTAAATGAACTTCCCACCAAACTGTTCATGACAATTCGCCAAATGTTCAGTTAGTTTACAGCTATAATCCTGATTGTGTAAAGTATGGTATCTGTGTTATTTTAACTATCTCACATGTCTGGCATGCTAACAGAGGTGACATATTATTCTATGCAGGTTAGTAGCTCTTGCCAATGTTAAAAGGGCAACACATTCCTTTCTCCTGATCAATAAGACCTCTTTCTTTGAAGTAAACAATCATGGATCCCAATTGGCAGTTAGGCTTTCCCGCTCCTATCATAAACTATATTCACAATATAACATTCATGGAAAACGCCTCACTTGCCATGCATTCCATCAAGCAAACAGAACCTTATGGAGTTATAAACATTTTCAAAGATTATATTTCGTATCAGCAAGTACTAAAGTTTCACACCATGCTCAAATTGCATGGAGAACAGTTTCACAGATTTGTACGTATAACTGGCCATCACAATCAATGAACAGGATCGCTTGTGCAGTTAGCTTTGCTTTGAGTAGATCACAGCTGATCGGTCCTGGTATATTAGCTTTTGTGTTAGGTGAGCTGGCGTGCACACAAAGATCATGGGCCGAAGCTGATGGGTTTTCTTATAAAACTGATCTTTACACTCACGCGCAAGACGGACGCGTTTACTTAACTTCGTTTATATTCTCTCTTGTGGAAGTTTTAATATTATGTTTTAGAGCAGTATACTTAGCTTTTTTATTTGCACCATCTATTGCTATGGCTCCATTTGCTGACTCGTTTGGTGTCGAGTTTCGTAAGAAATGGTTACGGTGTGTTCATTACACTTTAGAAAAGGCAGGGCCCGCATTTATCAAATGGGGCCAGTGGGCAGCTTCAAGGCCCGATCTTTTTCCTAACTATCTATGCACCGAGCTTGCGGACCTTCAAACAAAAGCACCAGCACATAGCTATGCTTACACAAAGAAAACTATAGAAAAAGCATTCGGTCGTTTATTACCCGAAATATTTGAAAATTTTGAGGAAGAACCGGTAGCTTCTGGAAGCATAGCACAAGTTCATCGAGCAACTTTAAGGTTTCGTCATCCTGGTCAACGTATCAAGCCGATTCTTGTTGCAGTTAAGGTTAGACATCCGGGAGTTAGTGAAGCAATTAGACAGGATTTTATATTATTAAATTTGTTCGCGAAAGTGTCGGCATTTATTCCTACTTTGAAATGGTTGAGACTTGATGAAAGCATACAACAATTTGCTGTTTTTATGATGTCTGAAGTTGATCTTTCCCGAGAGGCGGCTCATTTGAGTCGGTTTATATATAATTTTAGACGATGGAAAGACGTGTCATTCCCGAGGCCTTTGTATCCACTTGTACATCCTGCTATTTTGGTGGAAACTTTTGAACATGGTGAAAGTATTTTGCATTATGTTGATGAGCTTGAAGGACACGTAGGCATTAAATCTGGGCTTGCTCATATTGGGACTCATGCACTTCTAAAAATGATTTTGGTATGTATTTATATATTCTTGTTCTCTTTCCTGCCTTATATATATATGTAAGTATTAAGAAGCCAAATGATATTTCTTTCTAGATATAACTAGTAACATTTTTTTATTATAAGTTTTGAAGGGCACTTGCACCAAAATGTAACATACTCTCACATTTTTTTCCATTGTCTGCGACTTACCTTACTGCTTGCCATCATATGTAAAGCACACTTATATTTCCATGTTATTGTAATTAACATTGTCATATACTAAGTGGTGCTCGAGCAGAGTCCCTTAGCCATCATATGTAAAGCACACTTATATTTCCATGTTATTGTAATTAACATTGTCATATACTAAGTGGTGCTCGAGCCGGGGGTCTCACCGGAAGCAGCCTCTCTATTCCTCTATGGGGTAGAGGTAAGGTTGTCCACATCTTACCCTCCTCAGACCCTACCATAGCTTTGCTATTTGTGGGATTTACTGAGTACGATGATGATGATATACTAAGTGGTGCAGTTATTTTACATGTAGTTGTACGAAAATAGTCAAATACAAGCATATTACATACAATATTGAAATCTTTATATACGATAGAAAAGAGTGAAGTATGTTACTATGTTACATCTCACATTTTCATGCAATTTAAGTGTTTAACACTGATAGGCCTGTAGATGAACCAAACTAACATGAGCGAAGCAAGTTCATGCTCGCTCTTATAACTTTAACTGAACAAACGAACGATTAAACAAACGTGGTTTTCTTATTGTGTTTGTTTATGCTCATGCGTGAATACTTATAATAGTATAAACGTTTGTTCACGAAGACACGAACGGTCATAATAGAAACATAGATAAGCGAACATAAGTGAGCTAAAACCAACTAAAAGTAAATGTAAACAGCAATGTGTTGGGCCTAAAAAGTTAAAATGATTATATTAATGAACATAAACGTACGAACTTAAATAAACGTGAAATAATTAACATGAATGAACACGGACAGACAAACATAAACGGACTTAAATGAACAAACAAGACACATGTTCACGTTTGTTTGTTTATCTCAATGAACTAAATTTTTTGTTCATGTTTTTTCGTTTATTAAATAAACAAACTTCCCGCCAAACGGTTCACGAACAGTTCACTGAACATTCAGTTCATTTACAGGCTTGAACACTGATCTTGCATTGAGGTTTTAAAGATATGTTATTATGTTGTTATTTTTTTAGTATAACTTAATGAAATAATGTATAAAGTAGATATAATTTAGGAATTCTCTTTCAGAACAATTAATAGTTTGCAAAAATAAACTATAGAAAAGCTTAATCCTTAACTAGACTCTAAACCACAAAATGTGCTTATTTGAATGATCATCTAGCCCCTAAATTCGTTTCAATTTGCATTTTTAGGTTGATAATTTTATCCATGCGGATATGCATCCTGGAAACATTCTTGTAAGAATGAAACAGGGTAAAGCTTCAGAAACAGGGCTGTTTAAATCCAAACCTCATGTAATATTTCTTGATGTTGGGATGACTGCTGAACTTGGCAAAAAAGATCGAGTCCATCTGATCGAGTTTTTCAAGGCTATTGCTCTTCAAGATGGCTGTGCTGCTGCCGAACACACGCTTAAATTTTCCAAACATCAAAGCTGTCCGAACCCTGCAGCATTCATTAAGGTCAGTCAAACTCCTTTGACTTCTGTGTGTGTGGTTGTATTGTATTTACCTTATATAATTAAACATTACTAGTAAAACGTATTGATGCATTGTGAGTGTAAAACACTGTTCATATTACAACTTGATTAAGCATAATGTACAAGCCATTTAAGCCTGAGTTATTTAAGCTACACTATGGCTTCTAAAGAAGTTATAGCCTTCTCATATTTTATCTCTTACCCTATACTTAAGTGTATATATTATCTTAATATTTTGTTGGCACAACGCCATTTAAGCATGAGTTATTTAAGTTACACCATGGCTTCTAAAGAAGTTACAAATTACAGTATAGCCTTCTCATATTTAATTAGACTAACCATTTAAACCCTATACTTTTGTGTATATATTTTAAATATATTTTGGCAGTTGGCATAACCATATTGTGACAAGTGTCCCACTCATAACCTTCATTTAGCTTATATCTTATAAAATATGATGCTTATAAAACTTCGAGTACACCGTTTTAATGTGCTTATTTTTGTCTATGTTTTTATTTAAGCTCGTGCAAAACAAAGTTGTGTGTGATAATGTACAAGTCGTTGAAGCATAGACGAACAAGTCACAAAAGCTTTTTTAGGTTTTTTATGGTTCTATATACCTAAATAGTTTTTTACATGCTTTAGTATTTGAATTAATTATAATGCTAAATCTTGATGGGTTATGGTTTTACACAGCTTTATCTTTTGGTTAAATTGATTTTTAAAGTTCGATTTCATATCTTTTGTTTACGACGTATTTGAATTTCTCTTTTTTTTTCCTCTCTTTTTTATTTGTTTGAATTTATTTTAATTACCAAAGCGATACGTTTTGATATTTCAAATGGACCCGCTACAACTTGGTATGGTTCTCTTTATTTACTAGTTTATATAAAGATATGTTTTTTTATCTTGTATAGATGTTTATAGTTTCTTGAAGTGTGCAATCTTAAAGAAAGTTTTGTGACAGGATGTTGAGAAATCATTTAAGTTATGGAGTTCTGCAGAAGGTGATTCCTTAAATCCCGCAGACTGTATGCAACAGTTGCTTGAGCAAGTCAGGCGTCATAGACTTAATATTGATGGCAATGTGTGCACTGTAATTGTAACTACTTTGGTTTTGGAGGTAATTTCTTACATCTATGAACAATTTTTCTTGACTTTTTTTCTTCTTTTTTAGTGTTAACGGTTTGGCCCGGCTGGTTTTTTTAAGGCGTTGGGCCCAACCGCTACCTACGGTTCAGAAACTACAAACCAAACCGGTCGGGTTGGGTGGGTTGATCAAACCGGCCAGTTTTATGGTTTGAAACTGATTTTTTAAATTATTTTGTTTCAAAGTCATTAGTTTGGTGTAAAAAGTTGAAAAAGATAAAAATGTTTCAAGAATACAATACTTGTGTTTCTAAATATGAAAAACACAAATTAATAAAAAGATTAGACGTAAGTTCCAAACCATCCATCGAACAATATAAATTTTAAACCGGCCAATTTGCTTTGGTTTGATCAGTTTCAACGGATTATGAACAACTTCTGTGCTTACCAATGTTGATTATTCGGTTGACCAATTTTCGAAATTTGGTTGAGTTTTCTTGATTTTGGTGCAGGGTTGGCAGAGGAAGTTGGACCCTGAGTATGGTGTGATGCATACATTGCAAGATCTTTTATTTAAAACAGATTTGGTAGAGGATTTATTCTATACAATTGAAGGACTCATGGCTCCATAACAAAAGGTTACATAACCGTTCCTCCCCTAAAAATGTTATTTTTAAAATGTGTTTTTCAGGAATAAGAAAGAAAAAAAGAGTTCTAGTACTACATGATTTTATTGTATTGTAACCAACAATAAACACACCAGCACCCTCGAGATCGGAAGGGGCGTTTTTGTTTTTCATTCTGATCACTTTTTGTATAACTCAAAATGTGTTTAATCCTAGTCGATTTTGATTTTGATCTTGATCTGGCCTCGTGTGGTGTAAAGAACTTAACAAGATTGTAAATGTGTCAGAAAAGAAGTAAAAACGTAATTGAGTGCAGAGTTGACGAAACATCAAACATTCGTTTGATGGGATTTCATCAACGCTGCCCTCAATGATGTTTTAAGTTCTCTGAGAGTTCGGCCCGCCAGACTTGACAGGATCGATTTATGGTTCTCCTGATTAATGAGATTATGCTTATATAGTTGTTATATGTAATGGTTGATTGGGCTTTTGCTTCAATAAGAATAGTAGTTGATTTATGTAGTACGCATCAAGCGTTGTACTTCATGTGTTAGCTTACATGGGCTTTTGCTACTTGTACTTGTTGTTCCTCCACCTCGTACTTATTGTACTCATCTTTTGTACTACAAATAATCAAATAATTTATATATTTCTTGTCAGTTAATTTATATAAAATAATACATTATTAGCATTATTTGTATATTTTTTAAATTTTAGAAAAAAAAAAGATATTTTTTATACTACTTATTCTACTTTTCTAATAGTTGCTTACTTTTCTACAAAGAAAAAGTGTATGATTTAGTTCAGTTTTAGAAGGCAAAATCCGATGCTGATAGAACATAGGGTAGTAACTACATATAGTGAATTTGCTATGCTTTTTTTAGCATTAGTATAATAGGTGTCTTGCATGTAATAAAACTACTTAGACTATCCACAATGCTACGGGTGCCTTTAAGAGCCCTTAGATGCCATATCATCGCCACATCATATCCTTTATAAATCCTTCAAATCCCTCAAACCATCTCCAATGCTAAGGGCGCCCTTAAGGAAAAATCATCTATTTAATTATTTATATGCTTGTAAACAAATTGGTGGTATTATCATTGAAAAGAAAACTGAAAAGTAATAGTTTGGCACAAAAATCCCAAATTTGATAAGCCCTTGCAGTCAGGCACCTCTTCATTTGAGGATATCCTCCAATGGGCATGTGATTATAAAAATACTCCATGTCATCAAGGGCAGAAGATTTAAGGGCGCAATGGAGTTGGTCTTATGATATGTGTACATCTAAGATTTTTTCTTAAAGATGCAATTTGGTGAATCAATGTCTCTTGACTATAAACATGTATTGTGTAACATCCCGAAATTTCTAAAGTAATATTTAATATATTATTTTGTCGGGTGAAATAAATGAGTTAGTGGAACAGCATAATATGAAGACTTAGTAGGATAATTAGATGGGTTTGGATATCGACCAAAAGGAAATATGGGCCTTCGGTCCATGGGCTTGAGGGAGTATAAATACCCCCTTAAACCCCAATCCTTTCATTTTCCATCCATTTATCCATCCTAATCTCTACACACCATCTTATAACCCGAACCAAGATCCGAAGGCGAAAACCCGAGCTTGTTGGTGCTGGAACGTTGTGACGGACCAAAACAACATCAAGGCTTAACCTTGTTCGTAGTTCGACTCGTTCAAGGTACGTTTATAGTTAGAAATCGTTCGTGTAGGTTCGGGTTGATTTGAGAAATGATAGATCTGAGTTTGTATGGTAAAAACGAATCCAACAAGGCTAATCTTACTGAAAATGGTTATGATTTGATGGGTTAATCGATTGATAAAAAGAACCCGTAACCTATATGCCTAAATCGCACCCTTTAAACATCAATGTTAGGTCGATTTGATGGTTGGGGTTTGTAGGCGCTGGTCAGACGATCCCGTGGGTACCTAAATCGAGTTATTTGGTTAAGAAACGAAGGTGATTAAGGGATTTAAGAACGAACAGTAGCTGCAGACGACAACTTCGCCTGCAAGCTAAGTTCGCCTGATGAACTTCGCTTGCAAGCTAAGTTCGCCTGATGACAACTTCGCCTAAAGCCAAGTTCGCCTGATGACAACTTCGCCTAAAGCCAAGTTCGCCTGATGACAACTTCGCCTAAAGCCAAGTTCGCCTGATGACAACTTCGCCTAAAGCTAAGTTCGCCTAAGGTTTAACTTCGCCTAAAGCTAAGTTCGCCTAAGGTTTAACTTCGCCTAAAGTCAAGTTCGATTAGAGAATAGATTAAAACGATAAGTAAAAGTAAGCTAATACTAGGCCACCAGATTAGATCAGGCGAGTATTGATACGTGTAACTTATACAGTCAGCCGAGCTCAGTTAAAGAAGGGATTTACAACTATCGAAAGAAGAAGCAGAGTTCAGGTGAGTTTCTAGCCCCATTTCCTTGTTATGTTTTCGGGGCTGTGTGCATACTCGATGTGAAGTGTGAATACACTTACCTTAAGTGGTAAGTGTATGCTATAGATGTTATACGAGGTAGCTATTATATAATACTTGTTGGTGCGTGAACGATCTTCGGATATTGCACGCATCGCCAAGGATAGTAAATTTCCAAGTGGTTGATAGGGTGTATGAATGTTATGATGTGACTTGTTTATTACGTAAATAATGTGCTGATAGGAAGTGGGTTATAGACAAGTAGAAGTATAGTGTGATAGAAGTGGATATGGGTCTAGTAATAGAGTTAGGGGCATAACGTGAGCACGTGGTAGAGTGAGTCTATGCGTGTCTTCGTTATTAAAGTGGCATAAAGTGGCACAAGTGGCATAAAGTGGCATAAAGTGGCACAAGTGGCATTAAGTGGCACAAGTGGCATAAAGTGGCATAAGTGACATAAAGTGACATAAGTGGCATTAATGGTTAAGCTGTAGGAGTAATTAATTGGCTAAGCTGTAGGGGTAATTAAGTGGTTGAGAAGTAGCGGGTTAGACAGTGGGTTAAGTGTCTTCGGACACGTATATGATGCATGTAGTGGTTGTATGATAAGTTGCTTGATTAACTAGAACTCACTCAGCGTAGCTGACTGTTAGTATGCACGCAGGTGAGTAGAATGAGACAGCTAGCTTGAGCGGGCACATGGTGGGCGAATAGGAGACTGGCATCTGAAGACTCAAGATGTTTTAATGTAATTGACGTTTATTTTGAAAGACAAGAATGTTTAATTAAGGCAAGTTTTGGATTGTTGTAACGTTTCATGAAAGTTTTTGTATTCCGCGAAAGTTTTAATGAACTCTGATTTGTAAGAACTATGTTTATGAGTAAATCCGACGCTAAAGTAAGGCTACCGGGTTCGGGGCCTTACATATTAACTATAAACGTGTATTGAACAATAATATATTGTCGGGTAAATATTAAACTTTAAGGTCGAAATTGGAAAAATATGAAGTTTTAAAGTTACACATGAGTGTAATGGTAATTACTTGGAATTGTTTTTAACTAAAGTGGAAAAGTATTATAGTTTAACTAGCTTTAAAGACAATCTTACACATTTGTTGAAAACTTTTGATTTTACACTAGTATATATATAGTTGGGGTTTTTGAATTTCTTAGACAGCAAATGCGGAATAAGAGGGTAGATGTGCAAGAGAAATCCGTGTGGTTTGGGTGAAGGAAGTCATGAGTGTGAGACGAGAAAATAGATAATTGTGTAACATTTAATAGGGGAGGAGAGAGATAATGTTGGGTTGTGCTGACAAGAGAACAATCCGACTAAAACGGAGGCGTCTGTAATCTCACGCTATGCTAATGCTACAAGGCAAGTTTACGGCAATAACCAAATAATATTATTGGTGGGCATGTAACAGATTTATAAACTTATAGGATACAAAAATAAAACGTGAAGTGGTTTGTACATATCTTGATTCTGGAACAAACAAAGCAAGAATCCCAACTTGATGAAGAACATTCTAAGCCCACCATGGAGCCTCACCGGTTCTGAAATCAGTCTCCACCCATGGAACAAACACCACCTTCCCATCATCAATATCCGCATGAGCCAATGCCAACGACTGTTAACAATCCGAAAAACATCACATCCTTACTCGTAATTTGCACATCCAAACTTGTGCATTGTCTAATATAATACTAAAAAAATGAACAAAATGGTATGAAGTTCTTACCAGAGGAGCAGGACCCCTGACAACTTTGCCTTGGTTGTTGTATTGAGAACCATGGCATGGGCACATGAACTTGTTCTCTGCCTTGTTCCATGGCACCACACAACCCAAATGGGTGCACACTGCGTTGATTCCATATGTGGCTAGTGTTCGGTCATTCTCGACCACTAGGTATGTCGGGTCTCCCTACAAGTTTTTATGATTTAAACCATTTCAAAGTCGATAAAGAATTGAATATTTTAAATAAACCATAAGAAATTGATCAAGTCTAGTCGAAACAACACTAACAAGATAAGAGTTTACTACAAAAGGTGAGATAGTAGCCTAGTTGGTCATTTACCATTAACCATATGCTAGTTATTATGAGAAAAGGGAAGTTACCTTTAGACCTTGAGAAAGGGTGCGGTCACCCGGTCCATGGGTCTTTAACCATTCAGTTGCAACGATGTCGTTGCCAAGTGCGTCCTTTGCGGGGGTACCACCACCGCCACCTCCTGAGCTGTTTTATATAAAAACACAATTAAATTTTTGAGTGTTCTGATCGGTTACAAAGTAAAACCAAACTTGGCTAAGGGGTATGGCTCAATTTTTGTTACTTTTGTTTATTGGTAAAAGTGATCGGGTCAACTCCATTTTAGTTAAAAATTCCTAGCAAATTTAAAAAAAAATAAAAAACAACCTTGTTAATTTATAACGGAGGACAAGTAATATAATTGATAGTGCCCAACTAAAGTCATTCAAAGTTTTCATCACTCAACATTCATTTGGTATTTTAGCCTTGGCCTTGCATAAATAGTTAATATATGTTAAATAATATAGTTATAATTAAGTGAGCAAAAAATGAAACATATATGAATCCTAGTGTGACTATCTACATATTTAGTCTAGTTTAGGCTTTTTTTCTTTAATTGAACAATCATGAAATTGTTTTCTTCATTTGGAAAAGGTAATAATTACTAAATAGTAATCAAGATACATATAGCCTCTTAACAGTCATTAACAGACTACCTTTTTTCTTAATGGTCATCTTAAGTCGAATGGTTAAGAGGTTCAGACTTAAGGTTATCTCCTCCTAACCATTAAGAAACTATGAATCATTAAGAGATAGCCTTTAATGGTTATCTCTTGTTCATTCAGCCTTAACCTTAAGGTTACCTCCTAATCATTAAGAGACTATGAATCTTTAAATCGGTCTCTTAAAGAGGATAACACCTATTGAAAATAATGACAAGAAATATAACAAAAAATTATGATATATGGTGCTTGTTAATTGATTTAGTTACTTGGATGCATTATTATATATATTATTATTGAACTCAAATACAAGAAATATAATATAAACGTACCCAGGTGGAACAAAGAAGTAAGTGTAAGGAAGTAACATCCCGGTGGTGGGTAGACCAATAGCACCCAGAAGCAGCAAGTTCAAAAGCTTCCTCTTCTCCATATCCGGTACCCGATCAGCCGGTATGCTAGCCGCCTGACACGTCACCTTCATACCTCTTTCTCTTCCGGCCACTTTGATGGATGATGATTTTGGTGTGGGTAAGAAGGGTCCATTGCTACCAGATCGTAACTGTAGGTAGGTAGGTACGTGTAGTTAATTAATTAAGATGCACACAAGGTTTTCATATTAATTAATATCAATTAATTACCTGAGTAGAAGTTGCTGGAGAGAGAGTGAAGGCAGCCATTGTTCAACTGAAATGAGATATTGAATCAGAGTGTGTTGATAATATGAATAGTAGTAATGGATAAAAGGAATGGTGGATGGAGAAGAAGCATTCTCGTTACATGACCACACATTCATATTCTGGATATCACTTCTTTTTTTCTTTTTCTTTTTCTTTTTTTAATTATTTTATATATTTCTTTTATTTTTATTAATAAATAAATATATGGTACGTGGACAATTGGCGAACAAATATTTCATTATTTGTAACTCCGAGACTCTTTTTATACCTAAAATGGGTGATTATATGATTTTCATTTTTTTATAAAAAATAACCGTTTTATCTTTTATTAGAATAAATAAATAAATGATAAAGTTATAAACTCTGATTATGAAGAGTTGGGTATTGGTAATCTGAGTCTTATTCCGGATTGTTGGGTGTCACCGTGTTTGATATCCATATGGTGTGGGAATTGGATTAGGGAGGAGGATGGTGAGCCGCGAGGGTGAGATGGGTCGAGGTAAGGGTGAGAGATGGTGGTACAGGATAGGTGTTGGTGTTAAGGGGAGAAGAAACAAATAACACTTAATAAGAGCTTCTTCAATTGTGCCCACGTGACATTATTAGGATATACAAACCACATTTTCCATTGAGATGGTGTAACTTCTTCCATTAGTTTGTGAACAAGAACAACACTTAAGAGTATGCCATATTCACACTTGATATATAGATTAATCAAAGGCGGTGCAACTCCAATGCACTACTTAACATTGATTATGAACCCCTTAGTTCTTGTTTTGACTTGTTTAGGACAAAAACAAGATAGTTTGCTTCCTTTTTCTGTTTTTTATTCTTTGAACGGCATAATTTGCTTATTTAATTAAAGATCTTAGTTCCAACAGTCTAAACACATTCATGATATATGAGAAACACATTCACATGAACATCTTAGTTCCAACATTTAAAACGCGTGATCTTAATTTCATTATAATAATTGAAATTAAAGATTCCTAGTGATTTGTAATCATCAATGTTGAAATTTAACTTAAAACTCCATTTATGACAATAGAACGCCAAAACTAACGTTTAGGGGTTAAAATTAGTTTGTGAATCGTGTAGAAGAGATTTCAAAACTTTGGATGGTTAAAAAACCTAATAGCCAATAATTGAACTTCTGTTTAGTTGAAATTTTGTTGATCCTTCTATAGTTCTCTACATCCGTCAATATACAGGCGATTTGGTGATGTTTTTGGTGACTCAAATGGGGTGATACGGCCTTCACAAAAAGTAAGCATATTTTAACCAGTCCTTTTAAGTTTGGCTTGATGTTTTAATGTCCTTTTAATCCAAAGTTGATCAAGTATATCTTTTTAATCCTAAATCAACACAATTTAACATTTTGGTCTCATAATTGGAATAATGAATAAGCGATTACTGATGTGTCTTTCGAAATATATATCTATGTGGTCAATATATATGTGGGTTGTCACATGAGGTTTTGGGCCCGAGTGTTTTCAACAAAAAGTTTTTTTTTTTTAAATAGAAGAAAAGTTTCCTCCAACACAACCTTTTGAAAGTTTGTTATATTAATAAAAATACAAGTCAGTTTGTGATATCTTAAGGATAAACACCAATTTCTGTTGAAAGTTTTGTTAAATTTGTTCACATTTTAGTTAGAAATAAGATGAATAACCAACATCTTGAATTGCTAATGCAATAGCCCAGCAACTAAGAAGAAAAGAGGGTTGTTCAAAGAAAAACGTGAGTTTAAACAATATGCCTACCGGAAATTCTGTTCTTGGCTTGTTATCATATGTTGGATCCAAGTGTGTGGGTGTTGGAGTTCACATGTAAAGACAAACCAAATGGATCAAGGGTGGTTTAGCCTTTGTAAGTCTTTAACTAGTTTGAGTTTTATTAATTGCTTATCTATTAAGAAAGGACGGGGTTTGTCTTATAATAAAAGAGGTACTCTCTTCTTGATGCACTTTATATTATTGTGCCATATTCCTAAAGGTGTGATCAGGATTAAGCCACGTCGCAAGACCTGCCAAAAGAAAGGGGGTGTTTCGTACGGAGAGTACAGAGAGAATTCTTCAGCACACTAAAGTCTAGTGGATCTGGTTTCATATTCATGAAAAGTCGGGGTTGGAAGTTGAAACATGTTATGAAACTAAGACAACTTATCTTATTAATAACAAGAAAGAGTTAAGACACCTCCAAGACCTCTTACGGTCTATATTTTCAAAGAGAGAGGTAGAAAACAAACACTCTTATGGATGTTACCGGAATATCTTAATGGGTAAGATTAGGTTATATGGGTCTTACCTATTTAATGGGTTGTGACTTGTGAGTTTGTTTATTTGCTAACTTCAATTTCTGTTTTGGTTTGTTTAATCAATAAAGCGTCGATCAATTATTCTTGATCAAAACCTGCATTTTCATTCTGTTTCTTTTCATTCGAATCGACTCTGGAAATGGTTACGGGGGATGGGAAAGGTTAGTGGCCTAACTCCTAAGGTTTTCTACAACTCACCAGAAAACTAAATCCAACAAAACAAGCGTATAATGTATATGAACGAAGGTAACAAGGGATCGGTTGGGATTTTTGTTTCACTTTTTGCCAAAAGTGTATAATATTCATTTTGAAAATAAGTTAAAACTAATTATATAAATTACTTATTAAAAAATAAGTTAAGTAATTACACGAATGGTCCATGCGGTGAAACCTCACATCTCCAACCACTCTCTCTTTGCTTTCATCCATGGTCCAATAACTTAACATTAATTTCAACTGTTAGATACACACGGACATTTTGTACATTTACCATTTATAAAAAACCTAAGTATACAAAGGTAACTACCAAAATGACCTGCACATAGCTGTTGAAATTAGCTCCGTTAAACCAATGACCTCGAATGAAAGCGAACAAATGCAATTTGGAACAAAATCCGCAAATGTTTAAAGCTTATAGCCCAAATCCGTATTTTGTGTTTAACCAAAACAACCATCCATATAATTTCCTTTTTACTAATTATCAAGTTTATATAACTCCATAAAATTGGTACTTGAGATCAGTTAAATTTCCAGAACAAGAATGTCATATATTCTTTTATAAAAGAAACCCCAACATTTGACAGATCAAAGACCAATTGAGTTTTAAACTTTTACCTTAATCATCATCACATAACAAGAAAACACATTCAGTATTCCAACAACGTTTTCATCACTTGAGATCAATTTTCCAACACAATTCGGTAACAATTTTTAACCATCAACCTTTTAAGCACCGACCCTCTCTTTTCCTTTCCCCTCTTCCAAACACAAACCAAACTCCCGATGCCAACACTCAGCTCCGGATCCTCTCATAAAAGTAGAGGTATGCCATGTCTTTTGGAGGATTTTTAGATACGCCCACTTTATCATCATTAAAGATCACCCACCTTCCTTCTTTGTATATGTGTGCAACATAATGCCCGCACTGAGTCGAGGTACCCATGTGACTCACCAGCCCAATCAGTCGGTATTCCGCAAAACATCAACATTTATAATATTAATATTTTTCATCCATATACAAATAAAGTATAAACATGTAAAAAAAATCATAAGTATAGAAAACTAACTGCCATCCCCATCAGATAATGTGGCTTCTGCACTGCTTGATGTTGCAGCATCCGCCATAGATACATCGGCAGTTGGGTTAAATATCCAATCTGTCGCCTTCTCAATGTCGCCACCCTGTCGTAATAGTAGTAAAAGTAAACAAACAGATACTATAACGAATAAAAGAAATTACAAATATCTACCGAAGCCTTAAGCGCCTTGCGAGCTATTTCTTCATCAAATCCAAACGACACCAGTGTAGCAACTTTCGATGGATCAACCTCATTTTTGGCCTCTTTATGAACGGGAGCATCAATGTCTACAAGTGGAAGAATAAACCCATAAAAATACTAATCTTAAATAAGTAAAATGAACGAATCTTGTAAATAAATAAACAAACAAAACCTGGATCATCCATGTGTGAAAGCAACCAGTTCATTGCTTCTTCGACCCCGGCATTTGAAGTGTTGATTGCAGCTTTTTGGCAATGAAGATGATTAAATCCCATTGAAGCAAGTTGAGAAACAATATCTTCATTAGGCAAAAGCTTTGTTGATTCTTCCTCACCTCCTGTTAGATATTATAATTATTAAACTTAAATTATATATTATATAATTATATTATATAGTAGCATGAATATTGACATACCATCTTCAGGTAATAACTCTTCGCCTGGTTGAATACCTTTGCTTCGCATGTGACTAATGTCTATGACATCATCAACATCTATGTAGACATCTGAAACCAGAACCAAATATGCCAAAACATGATTTTACAATAATTTAAAACAAAAAGAAGAGAATTAGAGATAGGTGTGTATATATGTATATACCAAGCTTCTTGGGCACCCACCCAGCCTCCATAACAAATTTCCTCATATGCAGCACTAAATAATCAGGAAATGTAGTCAGACCTGCAGTTCTATTGAGAGGCAAAAAAACGTAACAAATAAATAAATAAGTCTAAAATAAATAAATAAACGCAAAAACATGCACATGAAGAATGTAGTAGAAAACAGAATAGATTACTTGATAGCAGTTGTCCTAGATTTTAATGCAGTGCTATAGAAACCTTGCACGTCTTCTGGGTGAGAAAAGCTATTTAAGCAATCACTTAATGGCACCCTCGGCCGCACAATTTCATCCGAAGATCTGTTAAAACAATAATTTATTTTAATGATCTGTGTGTGTTAAATTATAAGAAAAGCCAGTAAAAAAGAGGGTATATCTCATTCTGACTTACATTTCCTTTCCCTCTGCCTCTTTCTGACCCTTCATTTTGTGAAACTCTTCTAGCTCCTCTGAAATTTATATAACCAGTAAAAATTGGTATCGAGCAAGTAAAATTTTAATAATGTAAGGGATAAAAGTTTAAAACTCACTTTTGTTGGTAGCCTTATCTAATGGAATATTTAAGGAAAGAGTGTAGTCGTTTCTTTTATTATAAGCAACCTTCCCAGAAGGGCACTGAAGGCGCTCTTCAATATCAAACTTGAAACTCCTTGCAGGATCCGCTTCAGGATTGCTAGCATTAACCCGTTCAACTTGGTCAATTAAATGTAGGAAAAACTCGAGTGCATCCTATAAACAATTTAGTGTCAGTAATCTACAATAAAAATAAAACAACAAAGAATATGAACAAACTAAAGAAAATAATGTTCCAAATATTTGATAACACCTGTTGACGCATGGTTGAAAATTCGGGATGACTGGCTGCAATTACCGCCTTGAACATTCTGGGACGAATGCCTTCTTGTTTCTAATATACAAAGTTGCAAAAGATAGATAAAGTATAAGAAAAGAAATGAAAAATAACCCCAGTTTCTTTATAGATGAAAACATAAAGAACAAGTAGAAAAT
Organism: Bidens hawaiensis; assembly: GCF_021521415.1. NCBI lineage: Eukaryota > Viridiplantae > Streptophyta > Magnoliopsida > Asterales > Asteraceae > Bidens > Bidens hawaiensis. The sequence goes on along the minus strand of NW_027500779.1, from coordinate 24,134 downwards.
GGAAAATAAGTTAAAAAACTTACAGTCTTTGAAGATGAGTCCACATTATCATTCTGAGTAAAACAAATAAGTGATGGTCAAGTCACAATACAAGAAAGAAATGCAAAATAAAGCTAAATTACTATCATTAACATACCTGCACAGCTGGAACAGAATACTGACCAGAAAGAAGACCATGGGCAAGTTTAGTTCTGACAAAGTAAAAAAGATAACTTTAGAAAGCCATGGAAAATCTCTCATAAATCTTAGTAATTTTAAATCTGACAAATTTAAAATATTTGGTGGCAGTCAATTTATACAATAACATCTTACAATTGCATATTCAGGTCTACGGTTGGATCAGCAGGAGCATTAATAAAAGCCGATTTCAAACTTTGATTCTTGTAGTATCTGGAAAAGGTAAAACAATATTATATAAAAACATGAAGAAATTGAGACAAGCATAAAGATTATCAAAAAGCAATTGTATACACACCGTGAGCAAAACGAATGAGTTGAGAAGATAACTTGCATAGTTGCAGCCAAATAACAACTGCAAGAAACAAACCAAATAACAGAATCATGAGACATTAGCACAAATGATTATAGTTTTAAAAAAAATATATATTTATCATAAAAAAATAATGATTACCTGTTACCAAGATTAGTAAGTCCAGTATACCCGGGTCCAAAAACCGGTTCAACTTCTTGTCCACTTTCTTGAATCCGATTCCAGTCAAAATTTGTATTCTGGTCAAGTTCCTTTTCAGCTGTTGTCATTTCTGTCTGCATTTTTTATATAAATCATATTTCAATGTCCTTACTTAAACATCCAAAGTCCAAACAATGTTTATCAAGATACCAAAATAATAATATGCTTACCTTCTGCAAGGAGGAAAAATCGATACCAAAAAATGCCAAGTGATCAGCCAAAAGAGGATCAGTCACACTTTCATCCTCCGGATAAGAAAAAACATCTGAGCTGCCATAATATAGAACTCAAAATTATATTTGAAAAAACATAGTTTGCAATAACTGTATGTGATATACAAATGTACAGTTGCAAATGTTCATGATGATGACTTGGCAATCTACTTAAAAAAAGTAACATTACCTGCTCCTTCCAGATCAGAAGTTATTGTTCCAAGTTTAACAGCAAGTGGATAATGAGTTTCATTGTAATGTTCAATGGCATGGTTATTACCACCACTGCCATCCCAAAGTTTCCGCCCACACAGAATCATTCCGTCAGTTAAATTCAACCATAGATTTTCAGTTTTGTCACACTTGGCACATTTCCATCCAGATGGAGGAATTACGACACCATTATCTATCTGTTTTAAAGTCAATGCATGTTCACTAATTTGCTTTTTATCAGCTGTCCATGATGCAAGTTGCTCCTTACGTTCAGCGCCCTCTGCAATCAGAATTGCATCAACTGCCAACCTTACCTGTTAAGAAAGCAAAAATTAACCTTTCGTACTGAAAAATCATTTTGAAGTAATAAAGTAAAAGCAAAAGAAAGACCTTCTCAGGCAAAGCCACTGATGGAAAAGGGAAAGTTGCATAATCTGGTAATATAACTATGCTGTAAGTTTCATCATATTCGGGTTCTTGGTTATCAAAACCTCCATCAATCCCTACAAAAGTAAGCCATAAAGTTTGAATCAGCCATGAAAGTTCAATTTTCATAACGTTCATTAATTAACTGAATAATCCCATTACTAAAAGAATGATATATGCAATACCTATAGCCAATAGACTAGGCTTCTTCAAAGGTCTATCTTCAGAAATTGGTTTCTTTGTTTGTTTTATATGCAAATAAACCGGGTTACCAGTTTTCTCAAAATTCCAGCCAACATAATCTTTACCAAAAGCAAGAAACGTGTTCATGTCCACAAACAATCCACCTTCCGAACTCTGAAAAAAAGAGAAACGCATGTTATAAAAAAAAAGGACATCAGGTACAGAACATCACACAATGAAAGTTTAAGAAACTGTTAAAACCAACAATTTGTAGACATTATTATAATGCAAGAGTGTAGTAGCATTACTCCCATTAATCTAAAGAAGTCAAAGATTAGTTTCCAATATAACAGTTGCACAGAATACTTAACTCTTCAAGATCAAATTCCTAACAGCGTAAGTAAGCTTCATACTAAGTTACAAAAAAAGCACATAATATGTAACATTTAAAAAGTATGCACATATGCAAGATAACCATATCTTCACATCAAATCAACAAAAATGATATTGAGATTTCACAATCACGAAACATCATTGTGCACATATGCAAGACAATCATATCATCACACCAAATCCCGTGCTCAGAATATAGTCGAAATTAACCTCTCCTAACAAAAACTTTCAAACATTCATAATCATCCACTTCCATAAGCCATACTTCATACATGATGCACGCATTCACATCAACAAAACCAATAAATTAGAACAAATAAACACAAAAATGTTTAAAAAGACATCCATAACACTGTTTGCATTCAAATACAGTTACATCTGTCATCCATAATCACAGTGTAACTCACTCAATATCAACATATTACTCAATAAAAAATGTTAAGGTTTCACAAAACATCACTATGCACATATGCAAGACAAACATATCATCACACCAATACCTGTACTTACAATCAAGTAAATCCTAACTAAAACTTGCAAACATTCATAACTGTCCACTTCCATAAGTCATACTTCACACATCATACACGCATTCACATCAACAAAACCAAAAAAAATGGAACAAATAAACACAAAAATGTTAAACAAGACATCCACAACACTGTTTGCATTCAAAATCATAGTGCAACTCAGTCGATATCAACATAATATTACACAGTTTCACTATACATGATGCCTTAACTAACGCTTAACAATCACACACATGCATACCATCACTCTAAACCCTAACTAACCAGATTCCACAACACTTAGGTCATCTAAAAGTGAAAACTAACCGGAGTATGGAAACTGATGCAGCATTCCTGCTTGTAAATGCGATTGGTAGGCTCCGGAATACGAACCCTAGACAGATTCGAACGAAGCAGTTCCATTTCCATTGAATTGAATTGAAGAGAATGATATGAATAAGTGTGTGTGTTTGTTTGGAGCCCTAATTAATATTAATAATATGATATAATATACTTTGCACCGGAAAGAAGTCACTCTGTGTGTGTTGTGTTTTCTTGGAAAGGAGTCCTTCCTCTTCTCTTCAATTCTATTTCAACACGCCATCGTCTTTTCTTTTCTGCACTTTAGGTCCATCGGGTTTAAAGAATATTGCAATAAGTACCTTACAGTTTTCATGGAAAACCGAGCCTATTGAAAGTAATCATAATTGAACAAAACCGACATTAATGGTTAAGTGAATCTGTTTAACCGACCGCTTGGTTATGGTTAGCTGACTTTAACCAAAATTGAACTGAACCTTGTATGTTTGTGATTTTCTAAATTTTATACTCTCTATTTCCATCTTTTATGCCTCCGTTTTCAGTTTTGAACATTTGAATTCAAGTTGTAAGTGTCTACAACGAGCTAAGAACTATACAATCAAGCTTGTAGTCAACATATTTCAGCTTTGAAACTTTATAATTGAGTTTGGAACACCATAACCGGATTGTTTTCAATTAGAACAAGAGAAAATACAAATAAAATATAAATATATTGGACAATTAACCAATTTAACAGAAACCGACTCATAACCAATTTGTGGTCCCTCGATCATTCGATTATGGTTAACCAATCTTTCATAACAAAAACTCGTTATGTTTATACTTAAGCCCCAATATTCAAACCGAACCGACTTTGCACACATGTTCTATTAGTCATCCTATAAGGCTATAAGGGTGGGGCACTGAAAGCTATAAAAAAGATCTATTGACTTTCTTGGATGGAGATCCAGTTCTTAGCTTAGTAAGATAATCGACTAGTCGCATAGCATGTTGGCAACATGATCATTGCTTACTATTCTTTTGGCACTAACTAAGGAAGGGAAGACATCCCACACCTCATAGACCTTTATCCAAGGTGGAGAGCGAGTCTGACCATTCATTCGACTATTCTAGAGTCTATTCTAACTCCGCACTTATTCCAACTAAATAGTTTGAACTTAAGTGTATAAATATATGTGTGGGGTTGTACTTTATAAACATTTAAATACAAGGGGTTTAACCGTTTTAAGTGCACATACATATCGGGCCCATTCAGCCGATATGTCTTCCAACTTTGCGTTGGGCTAGTGAATTCAGTCCTGGCCCAACAAACAATAGCAAGGGGTTTAGACTCACTTTAAATATGTTGAAGTTAGTGAATTATAATTACTGGATCTTCTGTCTCAAATAGTTCATTAAAACTTAACTCACTGCTATATTATTATTTTTAAGATAGCTACGTACACTTGTTTAATAATAATTCAAACCGAGCCAACATGAACTCAAACCGGTAACGTAATATTATATATCTAGTCACGTTATATTTCGTTCTTGCCAAAAACTAAACTCCTATTTGCATTGTCTCCAACTCGAGTTGACTCGTCGTTCAACAAGTTTGGCTCATTTTTTACCTTCATGCCATTATGATAATTGTTTGAATGGCCCGTCAATTTACCTTCATGCCCATTTATGTGGATATGTATCTTTAATAAATCCCTCGCCTCAAAAGCATATATCGGTGAAATATCACACCATTGGCTAATAAATTGTCATATGACCGAAGCAGCATAACACTATATTAGGATATGTCACGTAGCGGGCAGCATTTAGTTTCACCAAGAAATCAGCATGTTACATATACATATTTACTTTATCCGATTAGCCTCAATAATATATAAAAATTTGAAAAAAGGTTGACCATCAATTTCACTAAAATATCTCTCCTCCTAATTTATGCAAAAGCCAAATACATGCATGCAATCCATCTTTCCCATTTTGCGTGAATAGAAATTATGGAAGAAAGTTCAAGCAAGATGAAGAAGAGGAAGAGAGGGAGAAGCTTGATTTTTAAATCATTGTTACCCCTTTCAGGCTCGAGCCATGAGAGCGCGCACGCCTCCGATGACAATTTGGTTTATTGCGATATCTCCAACAACGGCCCTAATGGCGAAGCATCCACCAAGACCAATTCCGCGTCAACTCGTGGTCGTATGTCTACCATATTTAAAGCAGTTTTGTTTGATACGGCAATGGTATGTTACTAATTGTGTTTTTAAACATTTTTATTTTCATGTATACGTTTTATACTTAAAGATTATTCTGAATTTATGTTTTTATCATATATGGTGGATGATATAGAAGAAGAGAATGCGTGGCAAAAAGCCTTCAAAAACTACAACCGCGCAGCCCACGAATCCATCTTCGGTACTAGATAAGAAAACCGACAACTCGTTCAATGAGAATAATCTGAATGTTGCAAAAGTTTCAGAGACAAATAATAATCCAAACGTTGTGAAAGCTTCAGAGGAGAATAATAATCCGAACGTTGTGAAAGTTTTAGAGAAAGATAAAAATAATACAAACATTGAGAAAGTTTCAGAGACGGATAATAATCCAAACGTTGTAAAAGTTTCAGAGGCAAGTAATAATTCTTCTAACGAGAGTTCAAAGGTAGTTTCAATGCCATCGAAAACTGATGCATCTTCGGTGGCTTCATCGACAGTGGACAATGGTTCCCAAACGCCAACCAAGAAAAAAGTAATGTCGCGAGTCAACTCAAACACCAAGAAGCCACCTCTTCCATCCAGTTCACGATTACAGGCGAAACCTACCATTGAGAGAGAGAGTAAACCCGCAACCTCAAACAACTCAACATCTCGTTTGTACTTGTTAATAGTCCTTTTAGTTATTTTGTTGGTGGTCTTGTGGATGAGGTTTAGAACTACTGTAACCGAGTCATCAAATCTTGAGTCGGACCATTATACGAACACAGTTGCGGTCGGAGACGAGTTGTAATGACTTTGCATGATACATCGATTGTGGTGTTATATGGAATAGTTGGAGTGTGCTACAGTGCTGGATTAAAAACAATTTGTCACTTTCAATTAAAACAATTGTTAAAAACAATTTGTCACTTTCAAATATACATCTATTAACTATGATCATGTAAAAAAAAACAAAAATTATGAGATATGAATTACACATCTACACCACTTGAAAACACTCCTTCGGTGATCATCCTCTCTCCCACGGCTAGTAACTTTCGTTAACCATTAATAAAACCAAATAAAAAGTAAACTTAAAAACGTTAGACTACCCGTTGCGGTGTGTACACACAAAAATTAGATTAAAACACACACAAAAAGAAAAAAGAATAATTAAGTAGACGTAGGATCTGCGCGTTTAGATATGACTGTTAAACAAAAAAATTATACGTAAAAACGTTGAACCACACACACGTTGTAGTGTGTTAACTCGCAAAACCGAAACGTTAAACAAAAAATTTGTAAAAGATAAAAACCGTAGGGAATCAAATTTCATCGATCATATCATCATCATCGTACTCAGTATATCCCACCAATAGCAAAGCTATGGTATGGTCTGGGGAGGGAAAGATGTAGACAGTCTTACCTCAACCCCATTGGGATAGAGAGGCTGCTTCCGATGAGACCTCCGGCTCGAATCAATTTTGGAAAGTAGAAAAGTGTTGGGTTAAAACTTAAAAGTGAAAAATGTTTTGAGACAAATTTGTAAAGATAAAAAGTATAGGGATTAATAGTAAAAAAAAATTGTAAAAAAAAATAGCACGTAAAGCACAATGTACTTAACAATTAATGCACACCAAACTTGTTAATTGTATATATATAAATTAGTTATAATAAATTTCTGCTTGTTCTAATTAACTATAAACAGTTTAAATTGTTTTTTAAAACGTTCTGCACAACAAACTGAGAACAATAAGAAGTATGAACATCGAAATGTATTTGTACGTAATGCCAAATGCATGAAAAATAATCAGAAGTAGTGGAGAAAAGATAGATTTTTATACAATCGTTTTATATATATTATATTTAAAGCAATAGACGCAACTGGTTATGTGATTCTTACAGTTCGGTACTTAAATTTGTATTGTATGGAACATATAAACTATTTGAGTTGCAATGTAATGAAATGCTTAAATCAATTTGAGACGTTGTAGTGTTTCTAAAAACTAAGACGTATAATGAATATCAAACCATTGTTATGAAGGTTGACATACTAAATGAGTTTCTCCTAGAAATTAATTGAGTTTATAAAATTAGTTATTATTAGTAGGTAGACTCATGGGGTATATATGAGGTGGGTACTTTAGTAGCTAGGGCATAATGTATTATTTAATGGTATGTTACTTTTAGATATGATGGCATGTTTAAATTTATGGTTTGAGGTGTCAACTCAGTAGCACCATATTTATGCCAACGTGTGAATTAGTTACAATATTACGTTGTAACCGAAGTTTGGGCGTTATGTTGATGGTTGGATCATGGACATTGAAAGTTCCAATCAAACCTTCACATGCGTGGAGCATGTGCAATTAAACTTCCAACTAAATCTTACTTCACATAAACCCTCACTAGGTGTGTTTTAACTGTCTCTTTTATGCTGTATTTACACCCTTGAACATACTAGGTTTTGAGCTAAATTGCACTTGATGACTTGAAATGATATGATGTATCAGTTAGGTGAGTTAATTAAGTAATAACATACATAGTTCAACTCTTCAAGATCAAGCTTAAGGCTCGGTAGAAGGCTTGATGGTGTAAATGTTATTTAATTAAAGAAAGCGCTCTTATTTATTTATTTATTTATTATTTTGTTAGCCTTACTATTAAAACATACAAGATCTTTTTTGTCGTTTGTATTTTCTAAATACTTCACTTTCCTATTTGTTATATTATTTTAATTTCACAATGAAATTAATTATTATAACATAGTACGTACAATAAATCCTCACAACAAATATCAAACAATAAAAATGTCTGTCCTACCATTACCAACTTAAATTAGTTAATTGGTTGTGTATGTAAGAATCACAATGTGACCTCACAGCCATAAACGCTTGGTGGTTTCGACCCTAGAAAGAAAACAAATATAGTGCTTGGTGTTAGCAAACAATGGTTCTGGTAGAAACGGGATGACGTTGGTTTTGTATTTGACCCGACCCATTTTTTACTCGATCTATTTTGTGCCCACCGTAACGAAAATTTATGGATCCGCCTCTGCATATCTATATAGCATAACAGTGCCTGATTATTTTGGGGGCCTTTGCCGGAAAAAAGAAAATGGATAAGAGGTTTTAAAGTATTTCAAAACCTTTAAAACAAAGCCAATATTATGTTGCTACATAGTGTTAGCTGAAGTCAACTTCAAAGGTTTTTCTAAATAGCATTCATAAATCTAGCGTACATGGCGTATAGCTTCGCTTTAAGGTATACTGAATACTCAAACATTTCAAAATTAATAATTATGACTTCTATTTTTCAACAAAATGGATAATATTGCACAAGCGGACGTAAACTTACAAATTTCTTTAGGCCAAACAAATAACAAGGACAAGGTTCTTAAGGAAATTTATTGTTTATGTAAATGTAACGTATAATAACTGTTCAGAAAGAATACTTTAAGAAATTAATTAAATTCAACACTCATTTAACAATTTTTTTCTTTTTTCTTTTTTACTTTCACAACGTTTCTGTATGCGACATTTATAGATTGAACTTCTATAAACAAGTTAAAGAGTCTTAGCTCTCCATAGTTAAAAAAAAAAAAAGAAAAAAAAGAACAAAAAAGATCTCAATAGCGAGTCATGATAATTAGATCGAGTTATGGTTCATATATTTTTTTTCTTTATATTTTTGGGTCTTTAAATGTGAACTTCGGTTATAGTTTTTGAAATTAAAACTTTGGTTTAAATGTGGTTTAATTTGATTTTGGTTTGGAAAAGAAAACTCATAGATTCAAGTGTCACCCAAAATAAAAATTAGAAGAAATTCTTTCACTAGAAAAAAAAAACATATTTCTAAAAGGTAACTTTCTGATATATTTAAAAATCCGAGCTGGCTTTTGCTTTATCCTTGGGAGTAGGGATTTTACAATTTAGGTTTCGTTTGTCTAGGGGTTTGAACTTTGAATGCCAAGATTTGATTGTATTTTGATTGGTTCCGAATAAGTTTTGAAATTGATGGTTTACTAATGTGATTTTCCTTTTTCTTTCTTTCAATCACTGTTGCTAGATCAGAATCTTAACCTTAACCAACGCAGTATAGTAAACAGTGTTGGAATTAATCGTTAAAGTTTAAGGGGTTGATTTGAAAGTTTATTAGAGTTATTATTAAGTTACGTAATAATAGTTTGAGTCTTAGTTTAATTGTTTTTGAATAAGGATGGATAAACACATGTTATGTTTATCTATAAGTTCTAGTATTTGAGTTTGTTTAGGATAAGGTAAAGGTTTTAGTATACAAAGGGTCATTGTATCTAGTTTTTAATTAATTAAAAGTTGTGTTTCTTTGTTTTATTCATTCTACGAACAGAAGATACAAGAGTCAAAAAAACAATTTCTTCTTTTCTTCTTTTATTTGACGAAGACTACTGTGAGTTTGTTGTTTTTCAAGTTTTATACAAGACCATTAATATCCATTAATTGGTATCAGAGCGTTGAAGCTCTAGGACCTACATAGAAGAGATTGAACGCAACTTCAATACTTGATCAATCAGCCCGGTCCTTTCCGCCAAGGATAAAAACGGATCAACCGGTGTAGGTTGTTTTTTTTTGCAGAAGTTATCCGATCAGATTTGCGGGTAGACGGACGGAAGACGATTCATCAAAGCGGTGTGCTTTAAATCTGGTCGCGTCTAGCAAGAGAAGAAGAAAACGGTAGAAGTGGGGAGCTTGTTTTTTCTTCGATCGGTGGTCAAGAACGGGGTTGTTCTGGTGACCCAGGAAGAGGGAATCAATAAGTGATCAAGTGATATTGAAGTTGTGAAGAAGAGGAGATGACAATGGTAAAAGATGGTAGTTCTATGACTTATCAGTGCCCGGTTTTAACTCCTACGAATTACCCGGTGTGGGCTGTCAAAGTTAAGACGATTTTAGATGCATATGGAATATTAGAGGTGGTCGAACCAAGGGTGTTAGGTGCTGTGGTGGATCAACAGAATTCAAAGCAAGCACTTGCTTTCTTGTTTCAAACCATACCCGAAGACATGGTGTTACAAATGGCGGATTACACTGATGCAAAACAAGTATGGGATGGATTGAAAACAAGATATTTAGGAGTGGATCGAGTGAGAACGACTAGACTAGCAACATTGAGAAGGGAGCTCGAAGGATTGCGCATGAAGGAGGGTGAGTCGGTTGATAATATTGCAACTAAACTTACTGGGTTAGCTTCGAAGGCAAGGAGTCTCGGAGATTTGATTGAAGAAAAAGAATTGGTGAGAAGGCTACTTGATTCAATGCCTAAATCTTTTCTTCAAATTGTAGCCTCAATTGAACAATGTTTCGAGTTGGATTCTATGCTATTTGATGAAGCCGTCGGAAGATTGAAGGCATACAAGGAGCGTATCAAAGGATCCGATAAAGGAGAACACGTTCATGGGGGCTTGTTGTTTGCTAAGAAAGAGAATGAGAAAAGGCACGCGTGTGAATATTGTGGTTGTGGAAGTTCAAGTCGGGATGATCTAGGACGAGGCCAAGGAAAGGGTCGGGGGTCCGGGAAGGGTCGAGATGGCGAACGGTTCCGACGTGATAATAGCCACGTTAAATGTTTCAGGTGCAATGAGTTTGATCACTTTGCGAACGAATGTCCAGGGAAGGAGAAAAAGGATGAACAAGCAAACTTGAGTAAAGAAGATGATGGTAGTCCAGCTCTTTGGTGAAGACCGGTATGAAAATTAATGATTAAGGGGTTGATTGTTGGAATTAATCGTTAAAGTTTAAGGGGTTGATTTGAAAGTTTATTAGAGTTATTATTAAGTTACGTAATAATAGTTTGAGTCTTAGTTTAATTGTTTTTGAATAAGGATGGATAAACACATGTTATGTTTATCTATAAGTTCTAGTATTTGAGTTTGTTTAGGATAAGGTAAAGGTTTTAGTATATAAAGGGTCATTGTATCTAGTTTTTAATTAATTAAAAGTTGTGTTTCTTTGTTTTATTCATTCTACGAACAGAAGCTACAAGAGTCAAAAAACAATTTCTTTTTTTATTTGACGAAGACTATTGTGAGTTTGTTGTTTTTCAAGTTTTATACAAGACCATTAATATCCATTAAACAGCAATTCCTTTAAATGATTTTCTTAGATGATAATTGATTCATGGAGTTTCATCCTGATAAAAGCTTTCAAATCCATGCTTGTATTTGTTGTTTTGGCTCATCGTTTGAATTTAATTTAGTAATCGTTCGGGGTTGGGGGGGGGGGGGGTTGCGGTTGTCAAAGGTGGTGTACACCAACATCACAAGGAGAGATGCCAAATTAGTTGGCTGTGGTATCCTACAAAAACATACGGCTTTATTAACGGACACATTCATTGGAATACACCAACAAAAATTTTATTAAAAAAAACCTTTCAGTTTTAGTAATTAAAAAGAACTATGAATAAATTGTTTTTGATATCCTTTATAAAAAAATTAGTTCCTCAGTACTTTGTATGCTATGTTGCATCCGTTAGTAACTACAGGCTAAATATTATATTCACTTTTTATGTTATCCATATTGATCCAACATAAATTACTAACAAAAAAATGTTTGTAAATGATGTTGTATCGGTAATACTCAGTTTTCTAATAGGGATTGTTTATTACGTGAAACCAAAAATTTGAAAATTCCTTTTATATTAATGTTGGAATTATTTCAACGCTTAGCCTAGATCCCAAAACTTTTTTCAAAAATAGTAATTTTAGTGGAAGGCTTTAAAGGATTTGCATATCAGCACATTGGATATGCATATGAATATAACATGTGGTTTTTTATTTAGAGACTAATACTCCATTTTGTTCACAAAATGATACATATACGCGTATTTTTCTTTTTTTTTTTCAAATAACTTTGTGTTGTAAACCGGTCAAAGTCAAACTTTGAACAAACACTGTTTCAGTTATACAAACATAATGATGTGGATGTTTTTTAACATATAAAATTGTATAAATATGTATTTAATTCCGTCAAATTAAAAAGATGCTATTCCAAGTTTTTTTTTTTTAAAAAAATCAGTATTATATTGTTGATTTTTCATGTTGGGTTCCAATATGTAGAAACATAGATATTACATCAATATAGCAGGTAGGCGGGCAACAAGTTGCGCCGCCACCCCTTTCTGAATTGCAAACCCTAACCTGCTAAAGACATACCCCTGCCCCTTTGGAGTCGACACATTGCTATGCACAACCTGTTGGACCCTGGTTAGAAAACGGATAGCTTCCGGTGCCAAGGAGCCAAATGTATCAAAAGCCAGAGGGACAAAAACATGTTGGTTCTCTTCGCAGGCTTTAGCATGTTTCTCCACCTTCTTCGTTTCAGCCCTTTTCATTGCTTGCCCAGCTACAAACCCATTATCCCTCAAACCAACTAAGGGAGATACCCCTGTGAGGTCAACACAAGCGTGTTTTCCCCCGGCCCAACCAAAGACGAGCAAATCTGCCGGTCGTAGAGTGGATCTCCCTTCCGTGGGGTCTGTAAGGAAGTTTACGGGGGCTTCATTTTTAGTTGATATCCCAGCTCGCCTTAAGATGTCCCAAAGAACGTCCCGCACCCAATCATGTCGGTATTTGAACCCAGGCATCTCCTTGCAATGAACCGCATGCTCTCCGAATTTATCCAGGCAGGCCTTACGGCAGATCGGACATGTTTCGTCTTCTGGGTACATTGGGACCATCAAACGGTACTTAAGAATGGCCCTATACTCGACCGCAGACATGCTTTGGCCCAAGCCATCAATCGGAATAACGGTCAGAAAATCTTGGGCATGAGGACCTTGTAAGCATTCAAAAACCGCCTTCTGTCGAGGGGACAATCCAAAAACTTCTCCCAGGCTCTGAGCGATTTTTCCAAAAAGGGCATTCGCCAAAGTTTTTTGAGGCTTTGGTGGGGCGGTGTCCATATTAGAGAAACCGCCAATGTCAAAGTCCGGGAGAGCACCATTTAGGCGTTCCAGGGCCTGCACGTAGTCTGGGTCCAGGTCGACAACTCCGCTATTCCTTAAGATGTGATTCTGTAGCTTCCAAGACTGAGCCCTCGACGCTACAAAAGCGTAAACCCCACATCATGAGCCGAAAGAAGGCCTAAACCCCCTAAGCGCATCGGTAAAGATGCAAGTCGCCACTGAAGATCACCAAAGAACGGGCCTCCACATACAACTATGTCTTCGATGGCTTCTCGTAGCCCCTTATCAAAACAGGATACCGCATCATCCATCATATGGGGGTGGCATGTTCGTAACCCAAAAAGCAACTTAGCAACCCCCATGCAAGACCTAAGCAGGAGGAGTTCGCTCTGGGGATCCCTAAGGCAAGGTAAGAGTTTCATGTGTGCAAACATTTAAAGAATTTAATATATATCAAATTTTGAAAATGGAGTTTCTGATATGAACTAAAATAAAAAATAGATTACCATATGCAAGTGAAATTTTATTAAAACAAAGTAAAATAAAAACATACTACCACCTCAAATGAAATAGCAATGATTTTCTTGGTAGCATGTTGCAATATTAGTCATTAAGTATTCAAATTTTTGGTAATTAACACTACATCAAATGACCAAAATGCATCCATATAGATACATTATACATATATATATTAATACAATATGAGATCTCACTGCAGCAGCTGCAGAATCTGCAAATAGCAGCCACTGCTGCTCATCTCCAGATCTCTGTTTCTCTACCACCCTCTTTTACATTGAACAAGCACTCATAAAGCTTAAAGTGTCTTTCATTAACAGAAAAACTAGCCTCTTCAACCTCACACACACACATAAATACATACACACATCTTGTATGTATATATCCTAGCCTTTTCTAGGTTTGCAGTCAAAAGCTTCATCTTGTCCACCCCATTTTCACAACCAATTAATTTACCATTTTAGGCATCAATTTCATTTCTCATACATAACATAAGTTGCCAAATGTTATTATTCATATTATGTTTATGACACAAATATATCATGATCCTTGTATGAAACACCTAAAAAGTAAAACTCATCATCAAATTTCATACTCATATGTAGATTATAAATTATAACAAGATCCAAATCATCCAATAGTTTGCACTTAGAACGACATTAACAAAAACTAGTAGTTATCTATCAATTAAGCTAGATAGTGCAGGTTTGATATACAAAAGTTATAACATAGCTAAAACATAAAAGACTAACTAACTATTAATATGAAAGCTTTAGAGACAAATCAACTGAAGACACACTTCCTTCTTCACTAGCACTCATGGCTGTCACACATGAACCTTCACCGCCACGTAACCCTACCGGTCCACCAACCGAAGCACAGCTACAACACCACGTACTCGCCGTTGCCGTCATCGATTCACCACCTTTTCCGGGGAAAAACTCGAACTCCGTCATCGAACCAACACCGCTCCGGTTAACCGGCATCACTTCCGTCACCTGTGTTATAAATCGTTAATTAGTACGGAGTATTATTATTATTATTATTATCAGATTGATTTAAAGCTTATGATACTTTTTGTTAATTAATAAATTAATTACCTGACGTGAAATGCCACGTGGTTTTCCGGCAACCGGAATCTCCACGACGGCGTTGCTACCGGAGAAGCTTCGAAACGGACTCACCGAGCTGTGGTTTAGTCCACCGGCGATCCGCTTTTTCTAACGAGAAATTAATATAAATTGTTACAAAAATTACAAATTAACAAAGATAATTAAAATTAATTAATATTAATATTGTTCATGTAATTTGTGACACATATAAATTGTTACAAAAATTACTAAATAAATAAATAACTACCTTGTGACAAATACCACAGCCATCAGAAGAACATTTCATGTAACTCGGGACCGAATAAAACTGATCCCTAGTAGTGTTTTCAAACCGAAACCCACCATTACTCATTCCAATGACATTCGGATCCACCGAATAGACATTCGGGTCGTGAAACATGGGAACACGGTAGTACTGAACAGGGTTATTAATAAACGGGTGGAGATGATGATGATTTGGGTTTTGCGAGGCGGCTTCTGTTATCTTCCGAAGGTTTTCAAGCTGAGCCACACCCATGCCTCGCTTCGGCTTCTTCTGAGTCAACTCGGTTGCCTTGCTCTTCCTTCGTCCGCTCGGTTTTGAACCTCCATGGTTCATGTCTGTTACAGTTGAAGTTGACATAATTAAGTCTTAGGGTTTGTATGTTTAGAGAGAGGAAGTGAGATTGTTGTGTGTTTGGGTTGTGGGTTCTACAGTAAAAAAACAACATGAGCAACAATAATATTATATAGGAATTACAGTTTTGTTATTGTCACCCGAAAGTTACTGTTTCCAGGAGTGTTATTGTTTTGTGTTTACTTTCAACCTTCAAAGGACGGGTTGGTGTATGGAAATAGTAAAAAGTTAGTGTCTGTAAATAGGATTTTTTATTTATTATATTAATATTATTTTATTGATTTGTCTAAAGAGACTAGAGAGAATGTTTTAGCTTGAACTTGTTACAAAGACTTGTATGGCATGAAGTTGTACCATGTGTTGTAAAAATTGTATGAAGACAAGATACCATTTCACTCTTACTACTTTCTTTTAAACACATTTACTTTTGGTTCACCTTATAACAAGCCAAACAGTCTAATAAATGATAATAATGTAGAATTTAACTATATGCATGAATCATACAAAATAAACTGATGGGACGATGTTACAGGAGTTATACATCAATATTATAAAGTGTATATTGATGACCATTGGCGATTCCATGATAAAAGAGTTTTTGTAAAGAAAAAAAATGCGGGAAGCAAAGGAAATGACGACATGGGTACATGATGAAGAGAGGCATTTACGTCTGTTTTTATACGCATATAACACGAATAACATCATATATTGTACAAAACAATATGTTATAAATACTTGTGCACTTATGATCACGTTAAAGCCAGCTTGTGCATTAGACATAGATACATAATGCATGCTCATTATGAGACTAACGACACATCTTTACGAATTACAATCACATATACGCGCGCATCTTGAATTCTATATTGTGCACATATATTATTACAAGTATTTCATTAAAACAATAGCATTATTATTTTTTTACACGGAAAATATTATTTTCAAAATGTTATAAAATAATCAAATTACAACGTTTTAAAATATTAAAAGCAAGGTAGTTTTATCTGTTATTCAACATCTTTTTTGTTAAATCTAAACTAACAGATACGATATGATAGTAGTCATTTGATTCTATGATCATTTAGCATGAAACGACAGCAAGAGGCTTGTGAAACAACGACCAACCTAATAATAAAAGATAAAAATGGGGATTTGGGAAAAGAGGTGGTCCCTAAGCTAGAAAGTGTGAGAGAGGTACATTTTAGTGGGCAGGGATAGGATTTGCTAAAATAAGTATGAAATGATTAGGTTAAGGAGGGGTGGCGCTTTTTAATGTGGATTACGATAATGACTAACAACATTTGCATGCCAGGAACAATTTGCATGCCTCTGTCCTCGACAACTACCTGCTACTTTTACCTACAAACATCTTTATTATTTTTAACCTTATATCCAACTATATATTTTCGTTAAGTTGCAATATATCAACAATCAAGTTATCAAAGGACACTAACCACAAACGTAACAAATTGCAAGAGGCAAAACATGTATATGAGTTAAAAAGAAAACGTAAAATCATTGCCGTGTGTGAAACGAATAACATATATACTTCATAGCCGTCTTTAACCACATGCTAATAAAATGTCTGGCATCGAATAAAAAGAGAAATTGTTTAGAAACACATGAGTGTCTAAAAGAGTAAAAAGCATAAAGCGTGTACAAGGAAAAATATTTTGTAAGTTATAGGATCATGTAACACGTCGCAGTAGTCAACATCTAAAACTGACTTTTCTTTTTTAGATTTGTGGAACCTTATTATTATGTATAAACCGCTCTATATTGTGAATGATTAAACTATGTTCTTATCAACTTAGATTTTATTAAGAAGTATTAAACCCGGTTTTACCACAAAATTGTGTTTTATTATATGAGAGTTTGTAAACCACATTTTACCCTGAAAACTAAACACTAGATCTCGTTTTCTTTTGCATATGGTATAAATATCTCTTATAATTCGGTAGTTGTGCAAAATCAATTTTTTTTAATGTTATCAATTATAGACATGGGGAAAGTGGTAACTAATGAAGAGTAATACTTAGGTGTTTCACTATCAAATCTTTTGTAAATCACATTTTTCAAATGATTTGTACAAGTTCCGGTAGTGGCAAAAATCTACATGAACAAGACCCCAATCTTTTCTTTCTTTTTGGGAAACTATTGAAACAGGATATGCAATTATTGAAATTTCTAGTTACTTTTACTTGCTAAAAGCTAATAAAAGAAGTTTGGTTCATTATCTACTTAAACTTAAGAGATATAAAAGGTTAAAAAGATTGCAAATATGATATTTGATCATAAAGTTAAACAATACACAAATATTAGAGCCAATTTTCCTTCGAAATCATTATAACTCTCTACAAACAGATTTCGATTAACGATTGTGGACTCTTCTTTTAACAACAAAGGGGTAAGATCATGTGTCCATACAAATTGTTATAATAATTTGTTATAATTCGAAGATCCAAGCTTTATGACAAAGTTGGAACACATTGAAAAATGTGGTTGAAATTAAATTTGAACTAGAACAACTGAATATAAACTTAGCGTGTGCATGATTAAACTTTTCTACTTTCTATGGATACAATCGTTACTTGATACTTGAGTAGATAATAAAAAAAATCCCAATTTCGTGTTTTTTTAAAGTGAGTTGGTAAAAAGGTTTTTCTTAGGGTTTCCTTCATAGGGTCTAAGGTTTGAAATAGGCTTATGTGCATGCTATGAAATATACGAGCGGTACTATTGTAAGGGATATATATTCGAACTTGGTAATGAGATATGACATATGTTATGACAGTTTGGAAGAGACACCGCTGCCACTGTGACATACGCTTTAAAAGATAAACAAATGTAATGTGTTTTTGAACATTTTTTGTGTTTCCAATGATAGAGATGTAAAATATCGAGATTTGATAAACTCACTATAATACATTAAAAAATTGTTTTTATATATGAGAATCATGGATGTCACTCAAATATACCATTAGAACAATATGATTTTACGGTGATAATAAAATTTAGATGTTTATTCTTAATATGTTAATGATGTTACTTCAAATACTCAAAAGTGACCATACAACTTAGAACTTTGACCAAAAATAAAATGTGCAACAACAATGTACATTTTGTTGAAACAAAAATGGTGAATAGGACTAGAAAGTGGCGAAAACATTTTAAAATAATAATAATAATAAAACTTTATACACGGTCTTGATTTTAGGCTCTTTCTGTTGATACAAGACTGGACATACCGAAAACCCAAATTTTCTTATACTTTTTAACCTAAGATCAAACATAACATTTGTATACTTCGGTACTTGGGATGTGTTTGGATCATGAATCAATGTCTCAACCATGTAATATGTTTAATCCAAAGCTTGTTGTTTCCGACATACGCTCCATATTATCTTAAGCTTACGTCTTCACATTTATTAACTTACAAATATTTACCTTTCAAATCATAATCTATAAAAGATTTAATTTAAAATTATTTTAATGCTAAATTTCAATTCAACATGATACACCTACGGAGTACGTAGTATAAATGTATAATTAAACTTAGAAAGATTAATAAATTAAAATTTAATATTTTTACTGGCAAAGACAAGTCAGGTATCAAATAATCCAAACGGCGTGAGCCACCAACGTTACTATCCTGACCAGACCTCCCGCCGACCTCACCTTCTGAGGTATGCCCCTCACCAATAACCCTCCGTCACGTCACCACGCGGGTCCCACACCTCTTACCTGTTTTGGCTTTCCGTTAATCTGGTCCGTAGATCCACAGAACATCAAAAGTATCACAGAATCTTGGTGTGAATATGGTGCCATGTGGTGCTACAGCAGATGATAGATGCCCGAACGTACGAGGAGAGGTGGAATGGCTGTTGGTTGGGTGGTGTGCCACGTGTCAGCGTGTGGTTGGAGGTACGGGTAGTGGGCCCAGGTGTTAGAAAGAGGCAGACAGCAGTGGATTCATTAGTTACTGGGTGAAGATTGCACTCTGCATAGAATGCTTGGGATTTGTGTTCAACTAACCCCACAACAATATTATTATTATTATTATTTGTTTCATTTTACTATTTACCCATGTGGCTCTTAACTAATACTTTAATGCAATTTAGTTATTAAAACACACACACAAATAAATAAAACTGTATGGTGTGATATAACAAACCTTTTTACCTAACGTTGGAAGTATTTTTCTTGTAATTGTTTAATGATTAAAAGTATAAAACCGGTGAAACCGTTGAATAAAAAGTCTAATTTTTAGTTTGTTTTTTATAAAATGATGGGTTGGTTTTGGTCATGTATAAAAGTTAATGGATGTGGTTAGGCTTAATTGAAAGGTCGAAATCCAATGCATTTTAGTGGCCAAGACTCTAAATTTTGGGGTCATATTGATATTAGTCACGTTGAAAACACGCTACTGAAACGCATTTGATTCCCTTAAGATACAAAGGAACATATACGGTTGCGATCGCTCAACGGAGGTCGCATTCTACCTAGGATTTTCGGCCCTTTTAAAACATTGTAGACGAGATGGAGGGTAGTTGTTTCAGTTTTAACTACATTGATACCGAAGTTTACATCTTAAGTTATAAATTGTCATGAATTGTGTGTAATAGTGTAATATTTGTGAGACATCCATATATGTTATTAGACTATTGAAGAAACACTAGATGAACCCACGACAGATTATAGATAATCTGGGGGTTAAGTAATGTTTCCCACGAGGATGAGGTCCAGCAGAAAAGGTTGTTCTTCAGGGGACCTGCAAAACAGACACCGTAAGCTCGTCACTGAGAAGGGGGGGGGGGTTCCTCCTTGTGACCACCCTCCGGCGTGAGAATCAGACTAGATTGCTCTGAATATAAGTGTATATTAAGAGATTGCTAGATAAGATTGAGATATCAGATGATGTCCTTACCATTCCAAGGTGTTGGAGTATTTATAGCCGAAGGTAGGTTTCCTAGAAGGTACAGCCGGCTGAATAGTATTCCTGTTCTACCAACAGTGGACTACGCACAGGCCATGCTGGTTGGTGGATAGGCTACGGCCAACAGTAACAAGGTCGGCTGTACACTGTTCCTTTACTGCCGGCTACGCACTGTTCCACCAACTGTAGGCTGCGCACGTCCCATTGTAAGGGTTGGTGAGTAGGCAGCGGCTAATAGTGACAAACAGTACTAGAGGGTGCTCCTCCTCGTACTGTTGTCGGTGAGCTGTCACCCTGTGATTGGTTCACGGGCTGTTCTGGTCAAATCGTCTGTTCTGCCCATACCTTAGTAGGTATAGTACGAAATATCTTCCAGAAGCATACGGACTGGCTCATTTAGGCGGGAGAAATCCCGCCTTGCTCATTCCTTCATGTGACTACTGAAGTAGCTAGTGCCTTGTGCGTGTAGCCTTGCTGTTAGTGCGGGTAGCCTTCCCTGATGGCTTGTATCCGCAACTGCGGGAACGGGCGGGGTACTTCACCATTGGGAGGCTCTCCCTGCGGGTACAGCTGGCGTACTGCGCGTAAGGTTCTTTGAGCATGGTGGGTCCTGCGGGAGCAGTTGGTCGTTGCGCAGACGTCCCTGTTCAAGGTGAGTCTTGCGGGTCCAAATGGGCTCTGCTGGGACCTACCTCTTCAACTATATAACGTTGAATTTCTTGATTATAAAACTGAATATTATATCTTTAAGAACTAGAGTTGGATTTGTTGCTTATAAAACTAAATATTATATCTTTAGTTTTGTTGTATGATCAGTAATTTGGTATAAAACTAAATACTATATCTTTAATTTTGTTTGGTATTTTGGTAGTTGTGGTTTTTGAAACTTTATGCTAGATTTGGTTGATATTTATGTAGTTTTAGTTACCTCTTGAAATAAAATTTTTGCCTTAGATGTTTGATTACGAGAATTTTGAAAATGGCTTGTTCAAACCTGCACACATTTTTATAAACATTTGTTCTAGACCGAACCAAAATGATCTTTTTTTAAACCAATCCATTATCATCAATTATCCCACCTCGTCCGTTCTACCATGTGTAGTCAAATTAATAACAAAGTTATAGTTAAAATAAATTTAGAGTTGTAAGTTCGGAGAGCATGCGGTTCATTGCAAAGAGATGCATGGGTTCAAATACCGACATGATTGGGTGCGGGGCGTTCTTTGGGACATCTTAAGGCGAGCTGGGATATCAGCTAAAAAGGAAGCCCCCGTAAACTTCCTTACAGACCCCACGGAAGGGAGATCCACTCTACGACTGGCAGATACCTCACAGGGGTATCTC
Source organism: Bidens hawaiensis (assembly GCF_021521415.1). NCBI lineage: Eukaryota > Viridiplantae > Streptophyta > Magnoliopsida > Asterales > Asteraceae > Bidens > Bidens hawaiensis. Next base: position 2,538 of record NW_027500779.1, on the reverse strand, counting down.
CCTTAGCTGGTTTGAGGGATAATGGGTTTGTAGCTGGGCAAGCAATGAAAAGGGCTGAAACGAAGAAGGTGGAGAAACATGCTAAAGCCTGCGAAGAGAACCAACATGTTTTTGTCCCGTTGGCTTTTGATACCTTTGGCTCCTTGGCACCGGAAGCTATCCGTTTCCTAACCGGGGTCCAACGGGTTGTGCATAGCAATGTGTCGACTCCAAAGGGGCAGGGTATGTCTTTAGCAGGTTAGGGTTTGCAATTCAGAAAGGGGTGGCGGCGCAGCTTGTTGCCCACCTACCTGCTATGTTGATGTAATATCTATGTTTCTATATAATGAAAAAAGTTGTAAGTTCGAAAATTTAAATGAAGAAATTGAGTGAATTGCGGTTTTCGTCCATTTGGTTTTTCTAAATCTGCGATCTTAATCCAGTTGTTTCGATTTTGTGATTTTCGTCCTTGTGGTTTCAATTAACATTCAATTAAATCCGACCCCACTAACCCCGTTAAATCAGGTTGTTAAACCCATCAGTGTGTCCTTCACGTGAGGGGCAATTTTGTCATTTTTTACCCCAAATAAACCCAACTCCTCATGTGAGATGGCTTGCGAATTAGGGTCGGGGTTTATTTGGAGAGAAAACGGACAAAACTGCTCCTTGAGGGGCACACTGATGATTTAACGGCCGTACTTAACAGGGTTAGTAGGGTTGTGTTTAATTGCAAGTGAAATGAAACAATAGAGATGAAAATCGCAAATTTGAAACTATTAGACTAAAACCGCATATTTTGACAAACCATGAGAACGAAAATCGCAGTTTAATCGAAAAAATTAGTTCAGAGTGTGACTTTTAGTAAATTTAACTAAAAAAGGTTTCATTTGTTTTTTATTTTTTACAAAATATCTTTAATATATAGTTTCATTTAAAAGGGTCATACGAATGTGGTTTATGTGATTTGATATAGGATTCGATAAACCAATTAGTGTATGGTTGGACTTTTACTAATGTTATGTCACTGTCATGTATGCGTAGCGGAGGGCATTCACTAACTAAACCACTAAACACATGTAATAATATAACTAACACAATTACTAGTTAATGTTTTTTTTTTGTTATAAAAAATAAATGGGTGAAAGCGATTGGTTGAAGAAACATGTCCCCCCTCGCCATTGCGCAAACGCCTACAACTTTGGTGCCCTCCTTCTCAAGGGTTGTAAATTGTAATGGTGATAACGCATGTATCCTCTCCATGTCATCAACTTTAACGCCCACAACACTTGGTCTCAAAGTTACCTTTAAAAAATGTTTAATACAATCTTGATTACACTAATATATTTACTAATTACGACAATGATCGAGCCTTCGCTTCTTATGTTTGATTCGTTGTTTAAACAACATAGACATGCTAATTCGTGAAAACATTAGTATCTTCAAAACTTAGAAGGAGCGTTGATAATATTCAAAACCTTACATAAAAAACAAAATCGTTAATAAAAGTTATTGTCCAAACGCTGATAATGATCTACACGACACAACAACATAGCCATTGATAGCATTTAATTTATAGTCGTATCTATACAAATGAGAGAAAACAAATAAGATAAAATATAATATCAAATATCAAATCTCAAACTCAAGCATCACATGAAGATTTAGGAAAAAGTGTATTAAGAGTAATCCATATGGCATATCAAACTGTTTATTTGTATGTTTCAAGTATGACCTCTTTGGTTATAAAATCAGCTGTAGCCCAACAGTTTTGGAGGGCAAAAACAAAAAATATGAAGTTGAGTTTTTGTTCTATATAAGTTACTTTTTAAGTGTAGCAATCTTTATTAAAACCAACCTTCATTTAAATAACATATCAAAACAAAAATATATGCTCTGTTAACATATTACAAATTTTTCATACTATTTAATCCCTTTTATTTCTTATTTATATTTTGATATCTATTTTATTACAATTGAGTTGTATAATGGATAATGTATTTTCTTAGTCTATATACATTTGGAAGCAAAAATACAAATATATTTAAATTTTTAACAACAGGTATAGCTTAACTTATAACTAATTCCTTGAAATGCTAGTAAATCCTAACTATTTATTTGAACTCGTACACATAATTATAAATTAAAATTTTGTTACGAAACAATATTTTAAAATATAAAATAAAAAAAAGAGTTGGCAAAAGTACAATAACTTTTCTTTTAATCTCTAGGTTACGATACATGAGTTTACATGGGTGCTTGTTAAGGGTAAAAATGTACATTACAAGTTAATAATATTTCTTATCTTCTCCAATGTTCATCTTCTCTATTATTTTTCTAAACCAAAGAGAAACACAACAACCGAAACCCTTCTCTCTTCTGAAGCATACATTAACCCTCATATTTGAAGGCCTATTATAAATGGAGGCTTAAAGCCTTTGTTTCACATACTTATATGGTAGAGTTGGCACTTATTTTTCTTCCTTGATACTTCCATGGGACGTTCACTTAAAACTTAATGTGTGTATATATATATATATATAATATATATATATATATATA